>NW_028257148.1:0-49238 GCF_035046125.1 Drosophila serrata
AACCGTCGTTCAGGGGGGCCGGTATGTTGAGGAATTAATCGGTCGTTAATTATTAATTCTTTACTTGTTAATATTTTGCATATTATCGTACCTAGTTTAATGAACATAATTGTCTTGTTTACAACATAAAGCTTTAAGCTAACACTCATAGCGAAAATGCAGTATAAGTGCATGAGTATTGGGACATCACGCGATCTTTATTTTTCTTCTGCACGCTTCTATTTTTTCGCCAGTTAGATCTAGTAGATACCGCAACCGCTCGCTTATCGCACCCGCTTATAAAACTTATTCTAAGACGCTACATGAATTAATAAACATAAAACACCTAAGACAAAAACAATACAGTCCACTGCATTTATAAACACTAGTATTGGAAGTTTGTTTGATATCGATAAGTAAGTTTTATTGATCTGTAACTAAATTAAAAAAATCTTTTATTTGAAATAATATAAATATTTAAATTTAGGAGGTTGTAGTAATTTATTTTGCAAATATTAATATGTAATTTAATTATTATAATACACACTATATATATATACATACACTCCGAGAAAGTTCGAGGCGTGTGTGCTAACGGTGATTATAGGAACGCCCGCGAGTGTGCTCCTGTGATAACTTTGCTCTGGAAAAAAGTGAAAAGAAGCAGAGAGGATTCACATTACCTTACTAATCCGGTGCGGTCACGATGTCCGGGGGTAAGAGCGTATTCTTCTATCCCCTAACTTTCTCTTTGGCACTATATTTTTGCCTGTTTAACTTGGGTCCCACAGGTCTGATCGCTTCTGAGCAGCTACGTCGCACTACATTGCACATGCTCCCTAATGTTCTGATGCAACTAGTTTGCCTCTTAAATGGGAATTGGGAAATAAATCTTCTAACCGGAATGTCTATTAATAACATAATTACTCCAGGTAGCAGCCACAATATTGAATATCAATACGTGGAAATCCTACGGTCAGGAAATTATTGAGACCTCACCAAACGTTCCAAAACACGCTGTCGTGGCGGTGGCAGACTTGGCCTTCACGTTAGGTAATACTCCAAGCCTGGAGAAAGTACCGGGTAGACAGCTGCTTTAAGAAGAATTTAATCGCAGAACTCACAGTTTCCGTTCCACGAGTACATGGAGCTCGTGGAGTACTGTACTGAATAAGAAATGGCGAAGCAGTGATAGGGGAGGCAACCGGAAAACCTATAGTAAAATCTTGGCACTGGTGACGAGAAGGGACAACAGTCAACTGACAGACCTTGGACGCACCGTAAACAAGGTTCGCAGTACTACGAGAGAAAACCTACTGGAAGGGCAAATGTAATAGTCGGAGGCGACTTCTTCCACCTCGACCAACGCCAGGGGAAGGGGGGTACTGGAGGAGTTCGCCTCGACACACGTTGTTCTTCTGAGCGATGGAGCACGGCACACGCTGAGCACCGCACACTTATGCGAGTACAAAGCCAGATGGCGACTTTGTGTCGCATATATAGGTTCCGTTTGAGTTACCGAGTGCAGTAAGCCCTACAAAACAGCGAGGAAGGATCTCAAAATGGTCATAAGGGGTGCGAAAAGGGACTGATTAAGGTCGGTGGAACCGTGATAAAGTGTCAAAGAGCGATAAAGTGCCTTGGGATTCTCCTCGATACCCGGCTACCGTTTAAGAAGTATCTGCAGTACGTGCAAAAATAGGCCAGTGGGACTGCAGGAGCACTATCTCGCTTGCTGCTGAACACCAGAGGTCCAAAGCATATTACCAAAAAGCCGCTGAAACAAAATCATGCATGCGGAGAGTCAAGTGCTACGTGTGCCATCCGCGTAGCGAGCGCTTCTGGAACGATCTCGGACGATGCAGTGCTGGTGTTAACCATCCTGGTCCCACTGCCGGAGCTCATCCGTGGGAGGGCGGATATGCGTAACGCGCTCCGCGCTCATCAGGGACCCGTCGCCAAGGCCAAGTTTAAAAGCGCTGCCAGAAGGAGCTACCGGAGCTGGCTGGCCAGGAGGGATGCCTCGTCTAACGGACGATTGACGCTCAGGCTGATCCCCAACATCGGATGGAACGGAAACATGAGCCAGTGGTTTTCTACCTGACCCATGCCCTGAGCGAACATCGCTGCTTCCGTACCTACCTCAAGAGGTTCGGCCACGATGAGGAGGAAAGCTTCCAGATCAGAGATAATCGAAGACGCTGGCACATCATCTTTGAGGGTAGCTGATTCAACGAAGAAAATGACGCTCTGGAGGCGGTAACACGGCAAGAGAAGGGGGCGGACAGTGTGAAAGTCTTTCAGTCCGTATGGTAGTCGCCTGAAGCGATATGAGCCGTTGGCTGTTGAAAATGATGTTATATCTCTATTCTTCTTTTCTAGTCCTATCTGGTGGAATCCAGACATTAGGTCGAGGCATGATTAATATTTTTCTCTTCCTAATTGATCAAGAATATCTTCTATTCTTGGCAGTGGAAATTTGTCTGATAATAGTTTCTTATTTATTTGACGATAGTCTACTGCTAATCGCCATATTTTTTCCGTTGAATTCGGAAGTGGTATCTTTGGAACCAAAAGTAATGAACTATTATATTCGGATATTAATGGTTCGACAATTCCATCATATATTAATTTTTTAACCTGTCTAGCGATTTCTGGTTTTTGACTATCTGCCATACGATAGTTTTTTATATAGACCGGTGTTTTATCTGCTAATCTGAGTTTTTGTTTGTAAGAATTGTTAGCTGATATTGGTTCTGTTTCTAGACCAAAAATATCGCTTAATTCGGTGCATAAATTAGTGAGTACTGTATTAAACTGTTTAGGAAATCTCAGTTGTTTTAAGATTCCTTTGGTTCTATTTTCATTTTCTAATGGTGTTGTACAAATGTTATAGTCTTCCATTGGTTCGATTTTGATCTTTGCGCCTTCTATTATGGCGTCTTCAGTTTTTGTCTTTATAATGCGAATTAGTGCGTTTTCACTATCGACAATTGTGCTTGCTATTATTATGCCCGGTTGTAGCTCCTGATTTGGTACTACAACTGTTTTTTCGTTAGTGAGTACTTTGACTTTTCTAATTACTTTGCATCTGGCTGGCAATAATAATGTGTTTGAATCTAAGTTGTGTAAAATTGGAAGATTTATATGTCTATTGAAGTTATTGGGTCTTATTATGAACCAGTCTTGATTGCTTTGGAATTTTAAAATGCAATTCTATTTTTTAATAAAATCTAAACTGATTATGCCATCGCATGGTATCGGAAAATTCTCAGGTACTACATGAAATTCGTGTGGCACTAGAACATCCTGATCGATTGCTCCTATAGACTGTATGGTTCCTTGCCCTATACCTGTAATATTTGATATATTTTTCTTAAATATAAGTTGTTATATTCATTTACTTTGTCTTTTAGCAAGGAAATGTCAGCACCTGTGTCTATTAATAATGTAAGAATTGTGTTTGTTTTGTGGTTTTTAGCTTTAATAAAGATACTCAGATTTAGGTTCAAGTTAAACACCTTTACTGCTGATTGCTTAAGGGGGTCTGGCTGTTTTTCGATTATACGTTACGCACATTTCAGTTGTTATTGCCGTTTTGGTTTTGATTGTAATTTTGGCTTCGGCTACTTCCTCGGTTACCTCCGCCTCTGTTATTACCACGGCCGCGATAACTTCCGCGACCTCTGTTACTATTGTTATAATTTTGGTTATAATTCCGGTTGTAATTATTTCTGCCTCTACCTCGATAGTTGGCATTATAATTACCTCCTCTATTATTCCCATTATAGAATAAGACTGTGTTAGAATTGCCGGTCATTTCTGTTCAGCAATGTATATATTTTTCCATTGCATCATTGAATGTACCAAATGTATCCGCTGTTAAAATCATTTTCAGTAAGTCATTGGCACAGTTTTTGATCATTACCGATATCGACTCTTTTGTCGCGAATTTGTCGGCATTATCGGCGTCTTATCCGCTGTCTATGTAAGCTGCTTCTAGCTCCTTACGCATGTTGTCTATTTCAGTAGCGTACTGGGACGCGGTATTGCCTTTTTGATGGGCATTTCATAATTTGGCTTTTATAACGTCAGGTGATTCGATTTTACGTTGGCCTGCAATATTTCAATTATTGCTTGTATAGATGTCGCATGTTGGACATTATACGTCAGTGGTCCAATAATTTTGGTCTTGATGACCTCTACAGCTGACTTTTCCTGGTCTCCCTTGGTTAGACCTGTCAACTTGAGTGCTGTCACAAACCTGTTTAGGTGGAGTTTCTTACCATCAAATTCAGGTATTTTGGAGGATACCTGTTTAATGTATGCCCTCTGAGCTTTCACTGTATTGGCCATGTTTATTGTAACTTGTTGTAATGGTTTTGGCTTTCTTCTATGGATTCGATATCGCTTTCGATATCAAAGTCCTCTTGCTGTTTTCACTCGTCCAGGTCTTTTAGCTGGTTTTCGTCGAATTCCGCTATATTGGTTATGTCGGTTGGGACTTCTATTATGATACTGTGTCTAACACCAGTATTATGTAGTCTTCTGCCGAATGAACTGAGAACTTTTAAGCATTGAGCTTTATGTTCTTCAGTGAGTTTGCCTTTGTGTTCTAATATTAGTTTTTGTAACGCGTTGTATTGCGTTATCAATACTTTTATATGAAAAATAAGCGTCCACGATTTCTATTGTATTTACAACAATTGCGTTATTGTCGTCCGCTTTGGATTGTCTGCCGCCCATAGTGTTATGATTTCTAAGCAATTATAGGTATAAACATAGATATATCTTGAATAATTGTTTTTCCTCTTTTTTTTTGTGTGTATTGAAACTCTATATCATTTCCCTACTTAATGAATAAATTCATTATACTCAGTTTACATTTCCAAATTAGCAAGTTTACAATGTTTTACTTATATTAAGTTTAGGACTGAGAATAATGTGTTAGTAGTGAAAATGAGGACCTATTAAGTTAATAATTTTTTGTTGCAGCGGAAACCACATTGGCAACGTTAATAATATTTGGACGGTTGGAGCTATGGCGTTTAACGCAGCTCGCCGCTTTACTTCGCACCACGAAGTTGATTGTTGAGAGCTGCAAGGTGCTCTTTGTATCGCTGTCGGTCTTCCTCGTTGGTTGCCGTCTTCAGCAATTCGATGTTTAATCTCCTTGCGCTGAGAAATTTAATCCGGCAGCCACTTCGCTTCTTCTTAAGTGGCTACTCCCTCGCTGCTGTCCGTGCCTTGTATTCCTCGATGGTCAAGGGCTTTGGTCCCGCGGTTGGATCTGCCTCAATTGCCTGACGTCTGTGTCACAGATTCTGTATTCTGTATTCAAAATAATTTGGTGGACTTAGCCTAAGTACATAATAATGGCATGCGACTGCGGTGCCTTTGGCAGCGACAGAAACGCAGCCGAATATATGCAGTGTCCTCTTTTAGAAAGTTGTAACACCGGCTTTGATTTAATGATATTGTTTAATACATTTAACTGGTAACTTGTAACTTAATTCAATCTTAATTTAACAAAACGTGGTTATCTTAATTTAGAACGTCCAAGCAAAACGAGATTCTGGCGGCGAATGCCTTTGCGAGGAGACTTATCTGCAATCGATTACTCCCTTTCAGTATATTCTATCGAAGGGAATCAGAGACTTAGTATGTGAGTCCGCTTCTGGTAACTTTAGCCACCCTACCAACACTACCGGATCCCACATTCGGCCTTCCTGATGCTTGATTCGACCCGAATGGTTTCATATACTCTGCAACTGTCTTAGTCCTATATGGCCCTTCTCTTTGCCCTATTCTTTCCACGTCGTAACGTGCATGATTATTGACCTTGACTACTTTGTATGGTCCTAAATATTTTCCTTTCAACTTCAAGCCTGTCCCGTATTGGGTGTGTTTAATAGCAACTAAATCATTCAACTCAAACTTACGTTCTACCTTTCTTTTAGAGTCGAATGCCATTTTATTTTTTGTTTGAATATCCTGAATATTCTGCCTTGCTATCTCTTGTAGCTTTTCCCTTTCATCCTGTAGCTCAGGAATCAGACAATCTCCGATAAGTTCTTTCAATTCCTGATTACTTGAAACACGCATATCCAATCCAGTTAGCAATTTGAACGGGGCGACTTTCGTGCTCCTCGGCTCAGTGTTGTTAATCGCCTGTTGCACTCTGCCTACCTGCTTATACCAGCACCCTGGATTTTCCTGGCTCAGTTTCGATAGCAGCGGGACCACTATGTGATGCATACGCTCTACCTGTCCGTTACCCCTGAGAACTCCTGTCGCGATTAGCAAGTGCTGTATTTTCTCCCTTTCGCAATACTCCTTAAAAAGGTGTGAAGTGAATGCAGCCCCTCTATCTGACACGATTCTGTATGGGTTACCAAAAAGAACAGATGGGCGCTCCAAACAACTCAAAACTTCTTCAACCCCAGTGCTCCGTGTAGGGTATAACCGTACATACTTTGAGAAAGCATCGACTATGACTAAATGTACCCGCTGTTAAAATCATTTTAAGTGAGTCATTGGCACTGTTTTTTATCATTGCCGATATCGACTCTTTTGTCGCGAATTTGTCGTCATTATCAGCGTCTAATCCGCTGTCTATGTAAGCTGCTTCTACATGTAAGCTGCTTACGCATGTTGTCTATTTCGGTAGCGTACTGGGACGCGGTCTTGCCTTTTTGTTGGGCATTTAATAATTTGGCTTTTATAACGTCAGGTGATTCACCTTTTACGTTTGCCTGCAATATTTCGATTATTGCTTGTATCGTAAGTTCGACTTTATAAGTCAGTGGTCCAATAATTTTGGTCTTGATGACTTCTACAGCTAACTTTTCCTGGTCTCCGTTAGTTAGATCTATCAACTTTAGTGCTGTCACAAACCTGTTTAGGTGGAGTTTCTTACTATCAAATTCAGGTATTGTGGAGGATACCTGTTTAAGGTATGCCCTCTGAGCTTCCACTGTATTGGCCATGTTTATTGTAACTTGTTGTAATGGGTTTGGCTTTACCTCTTCTATGGATTCGATATCGCCTTCGATATCGAAATCCTCTTGCGGTTTTGACTCGTCCAGGTCTTTTAGCTGGTTTTCGTCGAATTCCGCTATATTGGTTATGTCGGTTGGGACTTCTATTATGATACTGTGTCTAACACCAGTATTATGTAGTCTTTTACCGAATGAACTGAGAACTTTTAAGCATTGAGCTTTATGTTCTTGAGTGAGTTTGCCTTTGTGTTCTAATATTAGTTTTTGTAACGCGTTGTATTGCGTTATCAATACTTTTATACGACAAATAAGCGTCTGAGTTTCAGCGCGCTTTTGTTGATCCATTTATATGACTTATCAAAAGCATCTCTAATGTTGTTTATAGTTACTGATAGATTTTTCCAGATTTTTTTTTTCCCTGTGGTGTTACTTTAATATTCTTTGGATATGGTCTGTATTGTGACCATCACGTATGTTACAACGATTTTTTTTTTCTTATATTCCTTCTAAATCATTGACTCGACTCATGTAGGTCTTTCTCAACGATCTCTTGTGAAGAATATATATCTTTAGTGTTAGCACTAAGCAAGAAATACATAGAGAAGTCAAACAGTACAAACAAGTAGTGTCACAAAAACGGCTGAGCCTGGAACCCCAGAGCACCCGGACGATACGTCTAGAACCCCAGAGTGCGTTTGCCTTTTTTGAGTTCGAAGCATTCGTTCGAAACCGAGCACAACAAGAATTAACTTTTCAGTGGCAAATCGACCGTGGAACGATGAGCAGGGGTGCGTTTCTTTGCGCTGTGCTCTCGTTTCTGTGTATATGTGTATGTGTGTACAAGTGCTCGCACGTTTGTATGCGTGTTCAAATTTCTGCATGCAGAGTCTTTTTAAAATATTTTGGACGGCCATAGCCAGTGCGCCGCGGCGGCGGCTCACTTGCTTATGACGTTACAGCAATACTAAGCGGCTAGCGCTTGCATTGGGGGATAAATTATTTAAGTTATTTAACTATAATTACTACTTATTTTAATGTAAGTTTTTTTTCACTTGCTAAGAAACAACAAAAAAGTGCGCTAAATCAAAAGCGCGCCCAAATATGTACATACATACATATGTACATAAATATTGGCATAAGCATAATCAAAACAAATAAAAGAAACTTGGAAAATCAAAACAAAACAAAAAGTGACACTCGTAAATCACTTGCATAGACAACAACAACATACCCTGCTGTACCTGTCATCAGTAATTCATCAACGTTTCATCAACAGTCAAGGGGGTGCTGTTGATGATTCATCGATGACAGGCCATACAAACTGTTGATGAATTTAATATGGGCACGTCATAGGCTGTCATCAATAAAAATGCATTAACAATTAATCGATGATTCATCAACAATTCATCGATTATTCATCAACTATATCATCGAAAATTCATCAACAATTCATCGATGATTCATAAACAAAATGCCTTTTTGAAAATATATTGTCAGAAAAAAACAGCTTAAATTAAAATAAGTAGTAATTATAGTTAAATAACTTAAATAATTTGTCCCCCAATGCAAGCGCTAGCCGCTAAGTATTGCTGTGACGTCATAAGCAAGTGAGCCGCCGCTTCGGCCCACTGGCTGTGGCCGTCCGAAACCTATGAAAAAGACTCTGCGAACAGAAATTTGCACACGCATACAAACGTGCGAGCGCTTGTACACATATACACATATACACAGAAACGAGAGCACAGCGCAAAGAAACGCACCCCTGCTCATCGTTCCACAGCCGATCTGCCACTGAAAAGTGAATTCTTGTTGTGCTCGGTTTCGAACGAATTCTTCGAACTCGAAAAGCCGAACGTACTCTGGGGTTCTAGACATATCGTTCGGGTGCTCTGGGGTTCCAGGCTCAGCTGTTTTTGTGATAGTACATTTTGTACTGTTTGACTTCTCTACGTATTTCTTGCTTAGTGGTGTTAAGTTAATAGCTGATAGTATGACCAAAATCGAAAGAAGCATATAGAGTGCGTTTAAATGTGGGGTTGTATCCACGACTTCTATTGTATTTACAACATTTGCGATGTTGTTGTCCGCTTTGGATTGTTTGCCGCCCATAGTGTTATGATTTGTAAGCAATTTTAGGTAAATACATAGATATATCTTGAATAATTGATCTTTTCATCCTTTGTGTATATTGAAACTCTATACCATTTCCCTAATAAATGAATGAATTCATTATACTCAGTTTACAGTTTAAGTTAGTAATTTTTTGTTGCAACGGAAACGGCATTGGCAACGTTAATAATATTTGGCGGTTGGAGCTATGGCGATTAACGCAGCTCGCCGCTTTACTTCGCACCACGAAGTTGACTTTTGAGAGCTGCAAGGCGCTCTTTGTATCGCTGTCGGTCTTCCTCGTTGGTTGCCGTCTTCAGCAACTCGATGTTTAATCTCCTTGCGCTGAGCAATTTAATCCGGCACCCACTTCGCTTCTTCTTGGGTGGCTGCTCCCTTGCTGCTGTCCGTGCCTTGTATTGCTCGATGGTCAAGGGCTTTGGTCCCTTGGTTGGATCTGCCTCTATTGCCTCTCTAGGGCTTGGCAGGTCCCTTTGCTCGACAGGATCAGTGTGTTCAAAAGTCGACTCGGTGGTCATTCAGTATTCCCTCGGCGCAGCAGTGAGCGGCTCTATGCTCACCGCCCGTTTATATTTCGTACCAGCTCATCCGCTGTTCCAGCGTCGCTGTAGTGTGCGGCTCTGCGCACCATAGTGGTTGTTTCCTATTTATTTGCTCTTCTGTAGCTCGTCTGCTACTCCTACGTTACTATAGTGTGCGGATGTGCACACCATAGTTTTTGTTAAGGTCTGTTTTTTTTTTTTTGTATCAACATACATTGCTCAAAACCTTTGACGTCTGTGTCTCAGATAAACAGAAACGGACAGATGAACAGACGGACTAGATCGACTCGGCTGTTGGTCCTTCGGCACGCCGAAATTTATATACACTTGCAGATAGAACTTTGATGACTAGGAATTCATGAAATATAAATTATATATATATATGTTAAAAAACAATGAAGTAATACTTGTTTTCATTTCATTCACCTGTTCATATTATATTTGCAGTTTTACATTCACAGATTTGCATTTTTCCTCCACATCTAACGATCGTTTGTATGGCACATATATGATATAGTCATCCGATTTTCATGAAATTTGACACCAAATTTAAGAATAATAGAAAATGGCTATCAAATTTAATGAAAATCTGTTGAAAACTGAAAAAGTTGTAATTTTTAATTGTATTCATTTCTCGGTCGTTCCTATGGGAGATATATGATATATTAACAAGTTTCTCATTTGAATAAAATTCGGAGTTTTCTTTTCAATTCTGTATGAAGCCTCGGCGGTACTGAATAATTTCGAGAATTATGCTCTCATTGCATCATCCACCAATCTTTGTTTACAATATTGAGCTGGGTCTTTTGTTTGTATCAAAGCGCTGCAAAGTGCTGTGACTGTTTATGTTTACGTTAAGTGCTTGGGTAGAATTTCTTAAATATCAAGTGTGTAATTAAATAAGGAGGCGGGGTGTCGGAAGATAAATATGTCACTATATAGTAGTACGATTTTCATAAAAATTTAAAAAAAATTGTAGAATGATATGAAATGGATATAACTTGAGTTTGATTAAAATCTTTTGAAAACTGAAAAAGTTATAATTTTTAATGGTATTAATTAGTTGATCGTTTCTATTGCAGCTATATGATATATTAGTTCGATTTTCATATAACTTTACAAAGAATTGTAAAATAATATGAATTGGCTATAGCTTAAGTTTCATAAAAAGCTTTTAAAAACTGAAGAAGTTATAATTTTTTTGTAAAGTTTTTTTTCGATCATTTCTATGGTAGGGAGGTAGCTTAGAGCCAGGAGACGGACATAGGATACTTTTTATCCCGTTCGACAGAAAGTCGGGAAATCCATCGCTGATATATAGCATTTACTACAGATCAGATTTGAGGTTATAGTCCAAGACAACGAATTTGCCACCCTTAATCAATAATAACTAACGCACGAATAGGTCGATTATATGCCGTATTTATTTTCTTGCTTTAACGTTCTTTCGTCGGAGCTGCAACTACCTATCGAAAGCTTGTCTTCAATATGTCTTCTTTCTGTAAGTGGTCGGATTGGTCGAGAATTGAGAATGGGAGAAATCTCATACGATAGGGTTCGCAATTCATCAAAGGTCAAGATGGAGCATCCGACGACTCTGTAAAAATGATATTTTGCCGACTTGACCGCCGCCTCCCATAAACCTCCGAAGTGAGGGGCACGCGGAGGGATGAATTTCCAGTCGCTCCCATCAGCCAAGCAGGCAGATGATATCGATGCCGTGTGTTGCTCGCTCACAGACAATGCCTTTAACTCGGCAAGCTCGCTCTTCGCTCCAACGAAGTTTGTTGCATTGTCGCTTTAAATAATACGCGGACTACCCCTAAGGCTAATAAACCTTCTGAGGGCTGCGATGAAGGAATCGGTCATGAGGTCCTGGACGACTTTCAAATGTGTCGCCTTCGTGGAGAAACAGACAAACACGGCGATATAACACTTGTGAAGTGCTTTATTCCCTCTTTCCGCTTTGCAATAGAAAGGCCCACAATAGTCCACTCCTGTGGCAGCAAATACCGGATTTGGCTGCACTCTATCTGCTGGTAGGCTACCCATAACGTGCTCCCAAGGCACAGGCTTCATTCGAAAATATCGGATGCATTTGTTGACGACTCTAGCTACGAATTTGCAACCTCCAATTGGCCAAAAACTTTGCTGCAATGTTGCAAGCAATGATTGTGGTTCTGCATGTAAATATTTTCTATGAAAATAAATGACGATCGCCTTTGTACTATAAAATCTTTCCAAGTGAACGGACGTGTTTTTTTCTTGCGCTCTCGTTTTGTATTAAAGATTGATTCTAACCACCGGGGTTAACTTAAATATTCTAATTTATGTTTATAACTTCCCGTTCACTTCGCGTGTGCATGCAGCTATTCTAATTTGTGTACATAATTGGCTTTATTTTCCAATTTAGTTGTGCTGCTAGTGTTAGCTTTTGCATATTTTGCATTCCTTTTTGTGCCTTCTTCGTCTAGTTTTTGTTTGCGCCGTCGCAACAGCTAAACGATTTATCTATCCATCTCCCACGCTCTCTCACTCTCTCGCTTTAGCTGTGCCGCTGCACTTCTTATCTAATCTGAACTTATTCGCTCTCCCGCTCTCTCGCTCTCGCTGAGACTCTTCACTTCTTTCTTAATTGCTCTGTTTTTATTTTTTCAAAGTACAAGTACAGTGGTAAGTCTATACAATGTCCGGAAATATTGTCTGTTTCGTCAAAGCCTGCAAAAAGGCAATTGTTGCAGGTGACCTTACAATCGGCTGCTGGCTGTGCGACAACGTCATGCACGCCAAGTGTATTGGAGTTGCAGCTCGGACGGTGGACGATGTAAAAAAAAACATCGGTCTGCGTTTCTGTTGTGAGGCCTGTCGCGATGTAGAAAGGGAGATGATGTCTTTCATGCGGCAAACCAAAAGCGGTTTTAAGGGCATTTTAACGAGTTTTCGTAAAACTCTTGATATGTTCTTGGCGCTGGACACCCAATTTAATAGCCTTACGCTATTAAATGAGTCTCCTAGGCGCAAAAAAACTGCTACTGGTGGGCAGCATGTAGACGGACCCCAACTACCTGCAACGGGCTCTCAGCAGCAGCCTCCCTCGGCACAGGCCTCGACCTCAGCATTAATTCCAAGAGTGCTGAGATCGAGCGCTAGAAAAGATTCGGTATCCGAATGTGCAGCGGGAGTGCCCGTACCGCCGTTGATTTCTGTTCTATCGCCTGGGGGGTCGCAAATATTGACCCCTCAAAGTCCCGTTCACATAAATATATCTGCCCAGGGTGTTAGGCCCGGAATACCGGCCGACAATGGCACGGCGGATAACCAATCTGCCTTGCCAAAAGCCCTTATAGCTGTTCCACCAACGAGACATATTTTTGTCTCGCGGCTCTCCCCTGACCAAACATCGGAAGATGTTCTCGCCTTTATACAAGGCAAAACCAGAGCCGAAAATATTAAGATAAAGGTGGAAAAGTTCAAATTTTCTTACGCAAGGGACATTTCATCTTTCAAAATAAATGTCCCTAACGAGCTCTTTAACACTATTTGCTCTCCCAACTTCTGGCCAGAGTACATAGTTGTTAAGGAGTTCGAGGCGAAGAAAAAGAAAAAGTGGCCTGTAGGAATAACTCTTCCCAGGCCTGAAATTACCACTGCACCTTCTACGTCTTCCAATCCCGACCCAAAAAACTAACCTACTCCTTAGGTATTTCCTATCAGAATGCAAGAGGCTTACGTAGTAAGCTTCCTAACTTGTATTCTGATAGCCTTTCGTTTGCATCTCAGGTTATTGTGCTCACAGAAACCTGGTTAAAGCCGGAGATTCTGAGCTCCGAAGTTTTTCCAGCTGTGTTCACAGTATATCGGCTAGATCGCCCTATCAGACGCGGGGGTGGAGTTCTTATAGCGGTGGACTCCTCACTCACGTCTGAATTATTAACCTTCGAGGAATGTAACGATGTTGAATTCCTCTGTGTGAAGCTATCTATCAAAGGTAGCTCCATTTTTATTACCTGTTCCTACATACCTCCACTGTCGGAACTTCCTATTTATTGGAATCACCTTTCCGCTATTCAGATGGTTTCCAGTAGACTTTTGGATAGAGACCAGTTGGTAGTTCTAGGAGATTTTAATATCCCTGGTGCTATTTGGTGCTCAAATAATTCCACCAATACTCTCCATACACCTACACAACATGACTTTATCGCTGGCTTGTTTGACATTTCGCTGTCTCAAGTCAACCATGTTCGAAATTCCTTACAGCGCTTGCTCGATCTTTGCTTCGTCTCTGATCCTGCGAGAGTCAGTTTAGCAAGGGTGGCGCCTCTGACGCAGCCCGAAGATCCTTATCATCCAACTTTCGATGTGACTCTTGATATTGGGTGTGACGTACAGAATATTTCTGATCGTCCAGCCAATAAAGTCCTATGTTTTCGCAAAACGGACTTTGAACGGTTGAATAGTTTTATAAACGAGTTCAATTGGTCTGATCTATACATGTGCACTGACATGGCAGTTGCCGTTGATATTTTTTACAGTGCCATGAATTCATTTTTTACTGAATGTGTTCCGTTATATTATCCGCCAAGCTCGAATAAACCGCCGTGGTTTACTAAAGAGTTGAGCCGACTTAAAAATAAAAAATCTAGACTGTACGCTAAATTTAAAATCACCGGTTCTCAATCTGCCCTTTCATTTTATTTATCAGCTCGGTCAAACTTTACCGTGCTGAACGCGCAGTGTTATAAAAACTATTTAACTCGTTGTAGGGCCCAGTTCTCACAGGACCCAAAACAGTTTTATAATTTCGTTAACACTAAACGTAAGCCTAAAACAAATCCTTTCTCGCTTCCATTTGAAAATACTTCCGCAAATAATGATCTATTGTCGCAGTTTTTTCAAACAACCTATTCAAGCTCTTCTTTACACCAGATTTATTCCTACGACATACCCAAATCAAACTTAATTTTCTGTCCTAGCCTAAACGAAAGCTCTCTCCTTTTAGATCTTCATCGTGTCAAGCCAGTTTATTCGCCAGGTCCCGACGGAATTCCTGGCTGTGTGCTCAGGTATTGTGCCGACGCCCTGTGCTATCCCCTTCTGAAATTGTTTACCTTGTCCTTAGAAACCTCCCACTTTCCCATTATTTGGAAGGAATCGTTTATTATTCCTCTCCACAAAAAAGGTAGCAAATTGGATGCCAGCAATTATAGAGGAATCTCTAAGTTGTCGGCCATCCCTAAATTATTTGAAAACATTATCACCCCTCACTTACAGCACCTTTGTAGATCGGTTATTTCTCCATGTCAACATGGTTTTATGAAGCGAAGATCAACAACAACAAATCTTTTGGAGCTCTCTTCCTATATTATAAAGGGCTTCCATAATAATTGTCAGACAGATGTAATCTATACTGATTTCAGTAAAGCATTTGACTCTGTTAACCATTCTCTCCTCGTTAGAAAACTCGATTCAATGGGTTTTCCAAGTGATCTTCTTAATTGGATCTCTAGTTATTTGAATGGCAGGACGCAAAAGGTCCTCTTTAAGAATAATTTATCCAATGTTCTAAGGGTTACATCTGGTGTCCCGCAAGGAAGCCATTTGGGACCCTTATTGTTTACATTGTTCATAAATGACCTGCCCAAAGTCTTGACTAACTCCAGAGTACTTATGTACGCGGATGACGTCAAGCTTTGCGTGCAATACAACGACGTTGCCTGCCAGTCGGATTTACAAACAGATCTTAATAATTTTCAAACTTGGTGCCGTGTAAACTTATTAAACTTAAATGGCTCGAAATGCAAGCTAATGACATTCTCTCGTGTCGCTCCTAAGCTTGCTACTTACACGCTGAACGGCTGCTCTTTGGAAAGAATTAATACAGTTGACGATTTGGGCGTCCGCTTGGACCCAAAACTTGACTTTATTGATCATATTTCGTCTATGGTGAATAGAGCCAGGGGTGTGCTTGGATTTATTAAACGGTGGTCGAAGGAATTCAATGACCCCTATGTTACTAAATCCTTATATACTTCCTTAGTTCGTCCTATCCTAGAATATGGATGCTGCGTTTGGAGCCCTCAGTACGGCGTCCATAGTAAACGCATTGAGTCGGTTCAAAAGAACTTTTTACTTTTCGCTCTACGCGGTTTAAATTGGGATGCAAACCAAAGCTTACCTTCCTACTCTAGTAGACTCCTATTAATAAACTTGCCGTCCTTAGCCAATGGTAGAACGATGCTAGGGATAACCTTTATTTTTAACCTTATCCATGGTGATGTGGAAAGTGCTGACTTGTTGAGTCAGTTTAATTTCCATGTACCATGTAGAACCACTAGATCCTATATCCCATTAGTGTTGCGCCACTGTAGGACCTCCTTTGAACTGCATGAACCTTTTAGAGTGTTATGTGCAAATTATAATGATTTGTACACACTAATCTCTAACGTAGATACCCTTCCCAAATTAAAATCTTTAATACTAACACACTTAGTAAGCATGCAAGCTAACAATCTGGCAGCACGCCGGTAGTTCAATTTTCCTCGTATTCTGTCCTATATTTTCCATCGCGCCTACTAACACCTAACCCAAACAGGCACGTGCCTGGTGTCATACGGGCCACTTGAATGTACTGACCTTAGTGCATCAACGTCCAAGTGACTGCGTGATCCTTGGGTAACAATATCGGATGCCTCATATCGTAGTCCAAGTTTGAATTCTGCAGCCTACCGCCAATAAGAAGTAATCCATCGAATGCGAGCATTGGCCTGAGTGAGATAAGTTTGCTTTGCTGAGGACACAACTTGCCCTGGCCGAGAACCCTATACTCCTTGGCAAAGTAAACCTGCTGGATGCTCCTAAGAAGCAGCACAGTACCAAGGTTGATCTCCTAAGCTGAAAGAAAGCCTTGTAATAAAACAGCTTTGGCTTTTAAATTGGCAATAAAACGATGAATGTATGCAAATACGCGCTGCAACGCGATTTGGATTGACACAAATACGTTGAACTCCCTCAGGGTCTGGCGAATCCATGCCAACACAATTGACGAGTCAGACCAGCAATGAAATGCGCAGTCGAAATCTATACTTTCCTTGACGTTTACTTTAATCTCAGCCAATAATAGTGCTGCTGAGAGTTCCAATCTTGAAACTGTCAAAGCCTTAAAGGGAACTACTCCCTTAATTCTCCATTAACCTCCGATCGGGAATATAAACACGCTCCATACGCTGATAGGCTAGCATCGCAGAATACATGCAATTCAACGGAAGCCTGTGGTTGCATTGCAAATCGTGGAAATTTAATGTTCTTGATGATTAACAACAGAGAGGACAGCTCCCCCCATGACGAAAGAATGGGCTCCGGCACTACGTCATCCCAATCCACATTAGCACAACATAAGGATTCTAGAAAGATTTTAGATGTTGTAATTATTGGTGTAATTTGTCCAAGTGGATCATAGAATTTTGCAATTGTTGACAGTGCAATTCGCTTGGTGGGAGGATGAGTTGTCGGTATTTGAAAGAAATTAAATAGGAACTGATCAGACGCCGAATCCCAGGCCAAACCCAAGGCCTTGGCGATGTCCGATCAATTGTGGAATTTTATTACTCCCCTTCGAGAGCTGCTGCATCATTTGAACACCATTTGCAGATTGGAAAGTGCCCTCGCGACAGTAGCTCCTTTACCTGGCAACTAATTTCCCTCACCTCTTCAACTGAATCATCACCAGAAATTAAATCATCCACATTGAAATCTCTACGAACAATTTTGGCTCCAACCGGGAATGATTCCCCCTCATCATAGAGAGCTGATACATGGCTCTTATTGCCAAGAAGGCAGCTGACTTAGTTCCATAAGTCACTGTGCTTAACTTAAAAACACTCAGCTCGTCCGTAGAGTTCTCTCGCCAAACGATGCACTGCAAAAAGTCATCAAGGGAAACTTTGACATGTGACCCAGCTCCATATATTCCGCGTAAAAACGCCTAGTACTGAGTCTTCAACGGTAGGTTCTTATCCAATTTGGCTTCCAAACTTTTGAAGCGACGACGAGCCAGGCAATAGGAAGAAGATTCGAATCCTGATGTGGACAAGAGACGAACAGAATACTGCCCATTTTCAAGCCTAACACAACTTTCCTTAAAAAGCTGCTCGTATCGCAAGTCTTCAGGCAACAATACTGGCTCTGACGAACTGAAGTCCTCGATTTCCCAAAATCGCTTTACTACGGCAGCAAGAGTGTCATCATCAGAATGATTACAAGGATCCTTGACGATGGCAGCTAAGACAGACTTATGAGTTATGACACGATCCAACCAAGTTTGGTGTTCTGAAGTGTTGGCAAAGCGCTATCCAATTGAATTTGTCCCGTTGCAATTATTTCGAAAAAGAGGCCAGCACCAATTAGAAGATCTTTTAGCCAGCGATATATTTTGCGGAATTTTCCATGATTGAAATGGGCCTGATAATCAGTGATACTATGAGTCATGACCGCGGAGAATGCGGCACGATAGCTTGCAACCCGGGATTGAGCTAGAATGTCGACTGCCTTATCAGAATTCAAGGAAGATTCACCAACCTCAGAGACTAGTGTATGCTAGTTTCGACGATTTAAATTTAGTTGATTAATAGAGGTTGGAAGCAACACGTAATCAATGGGCAGAATATTTGTGGGTTTTGGTGGAGGGTTTGATGAAAGTGATGAACATGATGACATTGAACATTGATGGCTGAGAGCATAGAAGTGGATCGGATGATATTGGTGAGACTGAGGTGGTTAGTACGGATGGGTCTTGATTGATATGCAACAACGAGTGGTGCTTCATGTAACAATATCTGCAGTGTGTTCACTTGCTTTGCTGCAAGCTATGCCCCTTGCACAAACAGTTGTGGCACAGGTGGAACCTTTTTTGCTTCTCAAAATCGAAGATTCGGACTGAAATTTAAAAAAAAGAGCATTTTGCCAAATAATGATCCCTAGAATCACAAAATATACATAGCGGAGTGTTTGCGTTACCAAGGCTTGATCCAAATTTTCCATCATCCTCTGCAACAACGGCTCCATAGAATCCCACGTAGACAGATCGCTGATGCACAAATCCTCTTCCCATTTTTCGCGCGTCATCTGATCCAGCTTTTGTGCGACAAAGTGAATTGGCAATTCATCCAAGATTTGTTGCGTAGTGACAAGGGTACGGATTGCTCGCAGATGCGAATTCATGCAATCGCTTAACTCCCGAAAACCCTTCGCTGATCCCTTCTCGACACCTTTTAAACCAAATATTGCCTGCATTTGTGCCTGAAAATGTAGAACTTTAATATCGAATCGATTTTTGAGTAAGTCCAAAGCCTTTCTATAATTGGCATTCGAGGGCTCAAGCGAACGTATGGTCTCTAGAGCCACGCCGCCTAAACTTGACCTTAGATAATGTGGTGAACGTCGCAATAAAATCCGGCCAATCAGAATAAGATCCATGGAACCGAGCTATCTCCAAAATTGGCAACTGAGGCTTCCTAGATCGGAATGGATGGTTATTAATGTCTATAGTTGTTGAATTTTCAGCGGTTGCAGCCGGCAATTGCGATTTGTGAAGCGCCGCTAACCCTTGATTTATTTTCGCCTTCACATCCATGAACGCTCTGGAGAATTCGATCCGATGGTCGCTTGCTATCTTCGAAAAGTCAAATTTTTCCATCGAAGTTTGTGCGGAATCAAAGGCCATGTAATAGTTCATTGAGCTCAATTGCCGCAAAAGGAATTGGGCTTTGGCTCAGTAGAATTCCATGTCACTTGGCGGTTCATTTTGCTGCTGAACCGAGTTTTCTGTATTAGAAATTTTTATTTTATCACTCGACCAGAATTAATAAAAGAAAAATGTCTCACCGCTTCGGTAGGTATGAACCCGTTTAGTTTTCACTGCGCAAATTTAGAGGTTAATAAGCGTCACCGAGATGAACCTTAACCTCAAAAATGTTGTTGTTGCAAATTGTCTTCCTCGCAACAGCGGATAATTTGCAAATGCGCGTCTATACTATGTATAGCATGTATGTACATATGATATAGGCGCTATTTACGAAGCTTAAACGCGAGCCACCTTTTTTTATAATGTTTGGCACCACACAGCTTTGTTTTAACAACGCGATGTAACGAAAAACCAGCGAGCGGCTATATGCACTCAGCTAGTTATGTATGTAGGCATGTATGTGAGTTTGCTTGTGTGCTTTTGACAGAATTTTTTTTTGAATTCTTGGACGTTGATGCACTAAGGTCAGTACATTCAAGTGGCCCGTATGACACCAGGCACGTGCCTGTTTTGGTTAGGTGTTAGTAGGCGCGATGGAAAATATAGGACAGAATACAAGGAAATTGACTACCGGCGTGCTGCCAGATTGTTAGCTTGCATGCTTGCTAAGTGTGTTAGTATTAAAGATTTTAATTTGGGAAGAGTATCTACGTTAGAGATTAGTGTGTACAAATCATTATAATTTGCACATAACACTCTAAAAGGTTCATGCACTTCAAAGGAGGTTCTACAGTGGCGCAACACTAATGGGATATAGGATCTAAAAGTTCTACAAGGTACGTGGAAATTAAGCTGACTCAACAAGTCAGCACTTTCCACATCACCATGGTTAAAAATAAAGGTTATCCCTAACATCGTTCTACGATTGGCTAAGGACGGCAAATTTATTAATAGGAGTCTACTAGAGTAGGAAGGTAATCATTGGTTTGCATCCCAATTTAAACCGCGTAGAGCGAAAAGTAAATAGTTCTTTTGAACCGACTCAATGCGTTTACTATGGATGCCGTACTGAGGGCTCCAAACGCAGCATCCATATTCTAGGATAGGACGAACTAAGGAAGTATATAAGGATTTAGTAACATAGGGTCATCCGTGCTCAAGCATGACTTTTACGCCGACGACTGTCTCACAGGATCAGACACCTTCCCTGAAGCAGTCTAGATTCAACAAGAACTAAATAAAATGCTGCCACCGTCCGGACTTAAACTTCGAAAGTGGTGCTCCAACAATAATCGAGTGCTAACCCAAATTCCACCTGAAGACATTGTCATAAACGTCAAACTTAACGAAACATTGCAACAATACAGTGTTACAATTTTGAGTTTGCTCTAGATACCACGAAACGATCAGTTATGTGGACGCTCACAAAAAAGCGAAGCCCCAACTATCACGAAACGAGTGGTTAGTTCTGGATCGTCCCAAATATTTTATTTACCAGGATTATTTGCCCGCGTTGTGGTAAAAGCAAAAATATTTAGCAAACCCTGTGGGAGTTAAAAGTGGGCTGGGACGACGAGCTTCGTCAGCTTCAGATTGACTCGAAAAATAATGGCGCTGATTTGAAAAGAAGTACACACTTTTGTCGACGTCTCAGAGCGATACGGAGCGGCAGTTCTTGTACGTGCCTCAAATAAAAGTTATCAAGTTTCTGTACGTTTGCTCTGCTCAAAATCGAGAGTAGCAAAATCAGCGAAGGAATTTCTACCTTGTTTCTACATTGTGCTGCTGTTTTGCCAACTGAACTGAAATAGTATTTACACATGCCTAATGATAGGGTATCTGGGCAGCTTTGGACTGATTCAACGGTAGTTCTGAACTGGATATCACACATTCGTGACAAATCGGATAGCTAAAATCCAAGCTGTTTCACAGCTTAGTGGGGTTGTGAATCATCAGCGAACAGCCCAGCAGATGTACTATCGAAAGGGATTAACCCCAGCATATTAGCGGAGCCTAACCACTGTCTAAATGGACCTCTATTTCTACATGTTTTTGTTTCGGTGCAAGTACAATGATCTCGCGCACCATTCAAGAAATTGATTTCGGTGTTGAATATAAAACACTTCTTACCCACAAAACGGTGGGCAAAAAGAGTTCGATCGTGTCCTTGTCTCCAATAATTGGATCTTAAGGACTTATCAGAGTCGGAGGAAGATTAGAAGAATCTAAACTGCCTTTCAAGGCAAAGCATCAGACCCTTCTTCCATACAATAATCCAATTTTGATGATGCTTTTGCGAGACAATAACATGTATTGCGAAGCACAATCGCTAAGAGCAACTGCCAGACAGGCGGCTCTCAAGATCCAGAGCCGGCTCCAGATAAGGTGTCCTTCTCCCAAAAGGAGAAGGCAAAGAGGGTAGGCTACATTACGCCACGCTTCCGCACATTACCTCAACAGGTGGATTTGCCAAAAAAGTGTAGGAGCAGCTGGCTAGCAATAGGCGAGCAAGCGGCAAAGCGGTCCCAAGCGACCCAAACGGCAAGATCGGTGTTTGCATGGATGGAGTACGATTTAGAGGCGTCCATGCCCACATTCGATGATGCGGGGTGGCTGAAAGGGGTCAAAATCCTGAAGTGGCTCACTCAAACGGTAGGCCAAATGGAAGCGCAGTGGGATGGGGCCTTTTATGAGGTGGTGGACAGGGAATTAATCCCATCTTCCCCATCTAACCGACGCACCTACTGCGGACTGGAAGGGACTGCACATTCCTAGTCCAGTACCAAAGGAGCGTCCAACCAATGCGCGGTCCTCCAGATCAACAAGAAAGCGGGGGACATCCTTTATCCTAGATACGGGAAGATGGCATGAGGCATGGGTAGTGTCTACCTGCGTGTCAAGAAGCATCACCACAGGGACAAGGATGCGCACATCCTGCAGGCAGGTGAGGTGGAGAAGGACCCATGTCTGGATGGCATCATTGGCGACGTCCAGGAGATGTCTCTGGACGAATCTGCGAAAGAAGAGGACGGAAACCTGACAGTGATAGTCAACCCGCCGAAATTTGAGAACGGTACACACCGTACTCTCAATGTGCTGCGGCTGAACTAACATAAAAAAAGCTAACGTCGGCGGAACACCTCATAGCCATAGAGCAAGGGTCCATCGCCTTAGGTTTGGTCCAGGCGATCATAGCCGGCAATTTCATTACCCGACTAATGTTTTCGACCTACAAGGTGTTCTACACGCCATCGGTAAGCAATAACTGAACCGCCGTATTCGTACGGAAGGGTCTACACGCAACCTTATGCCTTATTACAGCTTTGATGACCTGACTGATGTAATGCTGGAGAAGCGCCTTCTGGCAGCTTCCTGCTACATGGCGCACGTAGCAGCCAGCCCGAAAACCAGCAACTGATCGCGGGTGCAGACACCAACGGGCACCACAGCGTTTGGGGAAGCCCCAACACAAACGTAGGAGAGGAATTCACCGTTGTAGGCCCCACCTCGTCATACGTGCTAGATATTAGTCTCGTAGCGGGACAAAGTACAATGATATCCGTTGGGCGAGTGCTTGAGAGACCATCCAACTTAGACCATACGTACATAATGTTCCAAAACGGATTCGATCACTATCCAAAAGTAACTGTTTTGAGGAGGGCATTAATTTATGCCACCTATTAAGCGAATTGATTTAGCGAGGGGTTTGTATTGTGTTGGCGTAAAATTAGTTATGTTTTAATTTGTGTGTGCTTGTGTGTGGTTTGGTTACAAAGTTTTTGTGTGTTTTTAGTTTCAACGTAAGTGAGCGAATGAATCGAGAGAATAGATAAGCCAAACAGAAGAGCTGCGGCGGAAGAGCTTTCATGCCGGCTTATGAGGTGGAAAGCTTCTGCCGCAGCTGATCGCTTGTTTACAAATAATGATTTAAAACATGCTAATATTAAATCTGCTGCTTCTGCTCCCGACAGTAACAGTCATTAGAAAACCCTGGAATACCAACTGAGGAAAGTTTAAAGAAACATCAAGCTCGCGACTTGTCCGGGCACAGTAAAATCCGATGCAGATAAAGAAAAGTCCCTAGAGACCGTCAGAGAATTTTTCAATATCGACAAGCAGGCGAAGGATTATATAATCAAAGAGAAATTCTAAATCCTTCTAAGGAATTACAAGAAGGAAATACGCAGGGCGCAAAGAAGCTCTTGGAGAAACTTCTGCACCAACATAGAGACGGCCCCAGAAACGGCTAGACTACGGAAGTTTCTTTCCAAGCAACTCACCATACAGAGTTAGCTCATTCGCGACGACGGACAGTGCACTGACGGCATAGAAAATACGCTTTAACAGCACTAATGCACGCGCACTTCCCAGGCTGCACAGAGATCACCGATGCCACCGAGCACCAGGTATTAGCAACTAGAGAAGGTCGTCTCACAAAAGATCTAATATTCTATAGAAAAATTCATTGAGCTATAGACTCCTTCGCGGAGATAAAAACTCCGAGGCGGAAAATTTCCAGCCATGCTACAGGCAACCAAAGAAGTCATTACTTCATTGCTACACAAGGAATATGCGCTCGGAGTCTGTATAGACATATGCGAGACGTTTCACAAAGCAAGCGCAGACGCAATAAAGAACCGCCTAGGAGCGACCAACACACACCCCGCCTCTAAGTTTCAGACGGTACAATCAGATTGGGGCATCGCTTCCACGCAGAGGCACGCCGCAAAGTGGAATCATATCGCTCGTTTGTTATTCAGTGGTCGACCTAAATAAAAGGTTTGAGAGGAAGGCCCCGAAGATAAGAGCCTATGCTGATTACATAAACATAATTATCAGTCTGTCCATTGACCTTTAGCGCGAGTCTGCCCATCGACCCTTAGCGCGATTAAGGAATCAATACTTAGCGAGAAATGTGAGTGGATGGACAATGTAGGACTCAATATCAACGCGGAAAAGACGGACCTCATTCTCTTCCCTAACAGTTACAAGGTACTGCTATGGATCCCCCCAAAAACCAATACAACAAAGATAGTCCCGAAAACACAAATCAAATACATCGGCACTGTACTTGACAGTAAGCTGGCATGGATACTCAATGTACTAGAGAGGGTGCAGAAGTCCACCATAGCGCTATATGCATCTAACAAGATGCTTAGCAGAACATGGGGTCTCTCGCCCGCTCTGATGCACTGAGTCTACATATCGGTGATGTTGTTTTGTGTTGTGTTTGTTACTATAGTGTAGCAGAAGTTCAATAAAATTTACAAAAGTGTAAGGGTTAAAGCGGTGTAATTGGGTGTAGAAAGTGGCATGGAGTTTCAACAAAGTTTATTTTTCATCCTTGGAAGGTCCGAGGGATGGCAACAAGTCCACCGAGATGCAAGTATCCTGGGTGTGACGTGAGCTTATTCCAATAGTGTTTGGCTTGCTTATTGATTATGTCTCCAGTCAAGGGAACTTATGGATGAACTTGTTTACCCGGACCTTATTTGTTTTCAGAAACCAGTACAGCGTTATGGGCATATCCTCCATTGAGCACCTAACTGTACGTTTATGCTTGGCGAAGGTTCATCGGGTGTCTAAAGTAACCCCCAGGTACTTATACTGCCTGACCTGCTCAAGAAGCTTCACATGCAGGAACATGCCGGGGCACTACTTCCTGAGGGAGTGCGTCACAAGCTTCTTGAGGTATAGCTGAAGCATATCCGTGGCGTCATAAATACAGTTTGATCTGGAGAGAATCTCAGTATCTTCAGCAAATATGGTCAGCATTGGATTCTCTTCCTGTCGCATGGACTTCGGCATACCGTGGGTAAACAAGCTGTAGAACGTCGGCCCCAACAAGCTTCCTTTGGGAACTCCAGCATTAATCAAGCTAGACCTCTTTGAATAACCTATCCGAGAGAAAACTAGTTGCGTTTAATTAACGGGTTGAGCTTGCATAGTAGACCTGCATGACACACCCTATCAAAGGCCTGCTGTATGTCTAGACAGTGACCGCTTACAGTATATCGCTTACAGTGAAACCTCTTGAGTATACACTTAACCACACGGTGCAACTGTTCAGGGGTGCCGTGCCTGAGTCTGAAACCAGTCACTCTACTTGCACCGCTGTTAAAAGAAGAAGTCGCCACAAAACGTCCTCGCACGGCACAAAAAATCTTAGCACAGAAAAGAAAGGCGTCGTTTTCATTCATTTCCATTAGAAAATTTCAATATTTTCACGGCGAGCTAAAGTCAGGAAGTGATCTGTTAAACCAATCCAGACAACGCAAATCACCCCTTGATATAGTCGGAAAAGTGGCAAACTCGTTATTTGCCGTGGTGGACTCTAAATATACTGTAGACATGTCCAAAGTCATAAAAGACGTCAAGTCCAACAAAGACGTACCAATGATGCTAATGAGCAGTTCAGCGAGGTACGGCCCCATTAAAACTTTAAAACAACAGCTAGAGACTATCAACAAAGAAACAGGGAAATATAAAGTTAACAACTCACAGCAACCCAAAGCCGTACTAGCGGCCGAAAACGGCACGGCAGATAATCTGGCTGTCATGCCAAAACCCCTTTTAGCAGTCCCACCCACGAGACGTATGTTTGTTTATATCTGCTAGATCGCTCTATCAAACGCGGAGGTGGAGTTCTTAAAGCGATAGACTTCTCACTCACGTCAGAATAATTAATCTTCGAGGAATGCAACGATGTTGAATTCCTTTGTCTGAAGCCATCTATCAAAGGTAGCTCCATTTTAATTACCTGTTCCTACATACCTCCATTGTTGGAACTTCCACATTATTGGAACCACCTTTCCGCTATTCAGATGGTTTCCATTAGATTTTAGGGTAGAGACCATTTGGTAGTCCTAAGTGATTTAATATTTCTGGTGCTATTTGGTGCTCAACCAATTCCACCAATACTCTCCTAACTTCTACATAACATGACTCTATCGCTGGCTTGTTCAACATTTCGCTGTCTCAAGTCAACCATGTGCGAAATTCTTTTCAGCGCTTGCCTCATCTTTGTTTTGTCTCTGATCCTGCGAGAGAAGATCAGTATCACCCAACTCTCTATGTGATTCTTGATATTGGGTCTGACTTACAGAATATATCTGACCGTCCAGCCAAAAAGGTCCGACTTAAAAATAAAAAATTTAGGCTTTATGCTAAATTTAAATTCACCGGTTCTCATTCTGCCCTTTCATCTTATTTATCAGCTCGGGCAAACTTTACCGTGCTGAACGCGCAGTGTTATAAAAACTATTTAACTCGTTGTAGGGCCCAGTTTTCACAGAACCCAAAAGAGTTTTATAATTTTGTTAACTCTAAACGTAAGCCAAAAACAAATCCTTCCTCGCTTTCATTTGAAAATACTTCCGCAAATAATGATCAGGCAATAGCCGATCTATTTTCCCAGTTTTTTCAAAAAACTTATTCAAGCTCCTCGAATTCACACCAGACTTATTCCTATGACATACCCAAATCAAACCTAATTTTCTGTTTTGTCTTGATCGTTTCAAGACAGTTTATTCGCCAGGTCCCGACGCAGCTCAGGTATTGTGCCGACGCCATGTGCCGTCCCCTTCTGAAATTGTTCACCTTATCCTTATAAGCCTCCCACTTTCCCATTATTTGGAAGGAATCGTTTATAGAAAAGGTAGCAAATTGGATGCCAGCAATTATTCTAAGTTGTCGGCCATCCCTAAACTCTTCGAAAACATAATTACTCCTCACTTGCAGCACCTTTGTGGATCAGTTATTTCTCCATGTCAACATGGTTTTATTAAGCGAAGATCAACAACAACAAATCTTTTGGAGCTCTCTTCCTATATTATAGAGGGCTTCCACAATAATTTTCAGACAGATGTAATCTATACTGATTGCAGTAAAGCATTTTACACTGTTAACCATTCTCTCCTTGTAAGAAAACTCGATTTAATGGCTTTTCCAAGTGATCTACTTAAGCGGATCTCAAGTTATTTGAATGGCAGGACGCAAAAGGTTCTGTATAAGAACAATTTATCCAATGTTCTAAGGGAAGCCATTTGGGACCCTTATTGTTTACATTATTTATAAATGACCTGCCCAAAGTCTTGACTAACTCCAGAGTGCTTATGTACGCGGATGACGTTAAGCTTTGCGTGCAATACAATGAACTTGTCTGCATGTCGGATTTACAAACAGATCACCAAGATCTAACTTGGTGCCGTGTAAACTTATTAAACTTAAATGGCTCGAAATGTAAGTTAATGACATTCACTCGTGTCGGTTCTTAGCTTGCTACTTACATGCTGAACTGCTGCTCTTTGGAAAGAATTACTTTTTACTTTTTGCTCTACGCGGTTTAAATTGGGATGCAAACCAAAGACCTCTTAATAAACTTATTGTCCTTAGCCAATCATAGAACCATGCTAAGAATAACCTTCATTTATAACCTTACCCATGGTGATGTGGAAAATGCAGACTTTTTGAGTCAGCTCAAGTACTAGATCTAAAATGCCATTAGTATTGCGCAACAGTAGAACCTCCTTTGAACTGCATGAACCGTTTACAGTCTTATGTTGAATTTAAAATGATCTGCACACACTAATCAACTACGTAGTGGTCACCATAGTGCATCAACGTCCTATCAAAAAAAAAAATATATAAAATTAAATAATTGCATCATGATCAGAATTATCGATAAAAACACTGATCAGGGGTCATGTTGTTCTGCTGAATGCAATACCGCTAATGAAATTAATGAAAACAACTATAACTTGGATGTTTTCCAACATATTTTTATGCTGAGAAAAATCTAAAATCGGAAGACTTTATCATATACTTGACATAGAAATGATTGGTAACTTAAAACTAAAGGTTAGATTAGGTAAGGTTAGATTGAACCGGCCGACCCTCCTGAGGGGGCAAGTATAGGCCAGTATGGCTCCAATTTATCCGGATGTTGTTATCATCCGGTGTTGAAGTCCCTTAGTATCGCGGTAGTTTTTGGTGAGGCAAGGAGTTCATATTCATCGCATTTCCTGCAGTTGCTGTTATTGATGATGGCCAGCTTGACTGCATGACGCGTAAAAATTCCCACTAATAGTCTGGAGTCTTTTCGGGATAGATGCAGTACGTAGTGGCTGAGTTTGTCATTGAGCTCTGTACACATAGTTTTAGATATTTAGCAGGTTGCGGAGTTTCCTATAAACCTGCTTTTTGCTAGTACGTCCGCCCACATTTCCAACTCCCTTTGGAGCGTTCTTAGAGAGACTGGGATATTCTCTGTTCTATCGTAAGCCAGTCCGACTCCTTTCTTTTCAAGTTCGTCTGCGGTTTCGTTTCTATCTATGCCCTGGTGGCTGGAAACACAATAGATCCGCACTGACGTTGTCGTACTTAGAATATCTAGTGCGTTCCTGCTTGTCGGTACATTTTTGGAACTGACCGCTGACGATTGCGTGGTCTAATCGCCGCCTGAAAACTTCCGCCTGGAATATGCTGCATTGGCTTGGGAGCTTATATGACAGCCTCGTCTCGGGGTCTGTACATTATATGCCTGCTCCGAATCCTCCTTCCGTCTTGTAGCCATCAGTGCATATGTTGAGGTATCGAGCATGGTCCTGAATAGTTTTTCAGTCTTCAGGTCCCGTGAATGTTGATGTTTTAACATCAGGGCAAGTTCTAGGTATCATGTAGTCAGATATACTGCTCACCAATTGAGCTGTGCCCGTATCACTGTAGGGGCACATTTGCTAGAGCTACTAGGCATTGTGCAGCCTTTCCCGCAGTCAGTTGCGCGTGGATATTCGGGGGATCAATTCCAATTATATTCTCTAGGGCTTTTGTGGCGGTTAACTTCATCGCCCCAGATATGCAGAGCAGTGCTTGCCGCTGGGTTCTCTCCGTAAGCTTTTTCTATGTCCTAAGCTTTCTATGTGGCTTGCCACCACACTAAGACTCCGTTTAGCAGTGTCGGACCCACCACCGATATGTAGACCCAGTGCATCAGACCGGGTGAGAGACCCAATATCGCAATATCGGCCTTTTTCTATGCCAGCTTGCTGTTCAGTACAGTGCCAAGGTATTTGACTTGTGTTTTTGGTGTCAGCCTGGTTGTATTGATTTTGTCAAAAGGATGAGGTCCATCTTATCCGCATTGATACTGAGTCCTACCTTGTCCGTCCACTCACATATCTCCCTGAGTGTTGATTCCATGATCGAGCTAAGGGAATATGAACATACTCCAGTAAAAATTATGCTTATGGCATCAGCATAGGCTGTTATCTTCGGGGCCTTCCTGTCGAACCTTCTGATTAGGTTGTCGACCACTCCACCTTGCGGCGTGCCTCTGTGCGCTCCTTTCACCATGGAAGCGGTGCCCCAATATGATTGTATCCGTCTGCAACTTAGTAGATTTCTAATCCAATAGTTGATGGCGGGTTGCGTGTAGGTCGCTCCTAGGCGCTCCATTATTGCGTCTGTGCTTACAATGTTGAATGCCCCGGATATGTCTACAAAGACTTCGAGCGCATATTCCTTGTTGTGGAAGGTTCTCTCAATGGTGGCTATTAACAAATGTAGCGCCGTCTCCACTGATTTCCCTTTGGTGTATGTATGCTGGTTGGACAGTAATCTGCCCACATCGTTTCTTATGTATAGGTCCAGCAGAATTTTTTTTGTATGTCTTGAGTAGAAAGGAGGGAGGGTTATCGGCCTGTAGTCCTTGGGACTGACGTGGCTGCACTTTCATGCTTTGGGCACTAAAAAAAAAATCCTCGAGGTCCTCCATTGGGTTGTTATATAGTCCGTACCAATATTAGCTGTGTAGATTGCGTTTAGCAATGGAGTCATAATATCTATGGTCGTCTACAGCATGGCTGGAAATATTCCATCTAGTCTTGGCGCTTTTATCCCCGCAAAGGAGTATATAGCCCAGTGGATTCTTCTAGAGAATATGAAATCATTTGGGAGATGCTCTTCCCTAGTAGCTAGTACCTGGTGCTTGTTAGCATTGGTGACCTCTGTGCAACCTGGGAGTGCGCGTGCATTAGTGCTTTTAGAGCGTCTTCGCTGCCCTCAGTCCACAGTCTATCGTCGCGTTTGAGCTGACTCTGTATGGTGGGTTGCTTTGAAAGCAGCTTTTCTATATCTTCATTGAATTTTACTGTGCCCGGACAAGTCCCGAGTGTCCGAGAGATTATTTGCTTGAACTTTCCCTAGTCAGTGTTCCGGGTGTTTCTAAAGACTATCTAGCAACATCACAGTAAGGTCGTCCGAGCTGTAATGAGACATAAGCTTAGCTTGAAGACCCTTCCGTACGAGTACGGCGGTTCTGTTCCTGCTTACCGATGGTGAGTAGAACGCGTTATAGCTTGAGGACTTTAGTCCGGCGATGGCATTGCCAGAGGCAATCCACGGCTCTTGGGCTAGAGATACATCGGCGGACCCTTGCTCCATGGCAATGAGGAGTTCCGCCGACGCGACCTTGCTCTTATAGATATTGAGCTGCTGAACCCTTAGAGACATGGGTATCGCTTATGAGCTCAACTCCACTCGAAGGGTTGACTACTATCGTCAGGTCACCGTCTTCTGCCTCTTCTGACTCATCCAGCGTCAGTTCCTGGGCGGCTTCGGCAATGGTTTCCAGACCTAAGTCTTTCTCCACCTCTCTCCACAGCATTCAGGCTGTGATCATCCTTATCCCCGGGGTGGCGCTTTTTGAGCCGCAGGTATACGCTACCCCTGCCCCACGCCATCTTCCCGTATATGGGATACAGGATTTCCTCTGCCTCCATGTTAATCTGGAGGACTGCGCATTTCTATTGCCCATCTTTGGGTAACGGTATATATATATAAGCGGTATATACTAGCATTTAATAAAAAAATGGAAATAAGTTGTTTTTATTATTAGATATTTTTAACCCTGTGTAAAGCCCGTTTCACGAGGCGCACATTTGAGATCGGAAATGTCCCCGACACAAAGTTGCGCCTTTGTTTTATTATTTTTCATCTAGTTTCTTTGAGTATACAATAACAAATAGGCCATAAGTTGTTTTGTAAAGCTAAGATTAGGCTTAGTCGGCGATGAAGCGTTACCCATGGCGTTACCATTCGCGAAGCTTGCAGAAGCCGAGACGTGCCTCGCTCCCCCTCCCCTGGACTTGTGTGCGAAACACGTGTATTGGAATATCAGCCGGAGATGCCCTTAGGATTGGTCAAACGCGCGGATCCGGTGCCAATCGCCACCTAGCCTCCACGCCCAGCCGAAGTCGATTGCCTCTTTCGTTCCCCACCAGACGTACGGTCTCCTTGTCATCGCTGAGTCAGACACCAACACGTCGCCCGCCTCGCTGAATCCGGCGCACACAGCCAATCATTCGCGTCTCACAAAGCGCGACCGCCGTGGACGTCTGGCGCCCAAGCCTACCATACCTGCTATACCCCCTTGTCCATAGCGCTGCCACGGTTGCCTGGTCAGGATCGTGGCGAACACACACGGTGGCCGGGCCTTGGGAGCTTTGTACGTCCCATAGCCTACAGCTTTCGCGAGGCTGGTCGGCAAAACAGATCTGCAAGCCGAACGTGTGTCAGCGGAAGTAGCTTTTGAGAGGTTGGCGGCAAAGCAGACTGCGATAAGCAGAGCGGATTTTTCGCTTGCTGTTCGCTTCCCGGCTCACCGTTCGCTGTCACTTAACCGGCCCCAGCCGCTGATACAAGGTTAAAAATTCGGAGCTCAAATCTCTCATAGGTGTTCATAACTCATTTATTCGAATTCCTACTGTCACTTCCATCTTTCTTTACAAAGATTCTTGTATAGGTTCCTTAGTCGCTACTTAGATCTACCCCGAGCAGAGAAAAACGTTACATCTGATATATGAAAATCTGACGCCTATATCTTTAAGTTGCCATAGAAACTATCGTTAAATAAAGAGAAAAATGCAAAACTCTACATATAAAACTGTAGCTGTAAAACTGAATATAAAATATGTCTATTCGAATTTAATGAAAGTATGCCATACTTCGTTTTATGTATGTAAAGTTTATATTGTATTAATTTTTATACCATTGCAGGGTTTTAAAATTTCAGTCACAAGTTTTCAACGCAGTGGTGAAGTCATCTCCGACCATATATAGTATATATAGATATATATATATATATATATATACAGCATCAACAGCGGAGTCGATCTAGCCACGTCTGGCTGTCCGTCAGTCTGTCCGCCCGTCTGTCCGTCCGTCTGTCATTTCATTTGTACGATCCTACGCATGTCCCTCAATTTTGATTTTGATTTTGATCTCAGTAAAACTTTACAGTTACACTTCTATATACTCTCACTCGTAAATATGTCGGGACGGGCCGGATCGGATGACTATATCATATAGCTGCCATAGGAACGATCGAGAAATTAATATAATTAAAAATTAAATCTATTTTAGTTTTCAACCGATTTTCATCAAGTTTAAAAAATGATCATTTTTTTATTATTCTATAATTTTTGTTTTAATTTTATTAAAATCGAAAGAATATTTCATATATCTGTCATATGAACGGTCATAAGATATAAAAGAAAATGTAAAAAAAATACACTTTCAATTGATGGCAGTGCAAATTTTAAATTTAAATTTAAATTTTCGGAAATAAGATTCTTTTATTTATTAAACTTAGTATAAAAAATTGACCTTATACATAGCATTTTATATAAATTTGTATGAATTATTTTTTTTAGGGTGGCTGGTGGTGGAAGTCCTGTGGCAGGGGATTAAATGGTCTTTACTTGCATGATCCACAAGATCTAACAGCTCGTCAAGGGATAGTGTGGTTTCGTTGGAGGGGTTGGGACTATACCCTGAAAAAGTCCACTATGATGATTCGTCCTAAAATATCCCAACTACAGTCATTGTCTGGAAACTCAATGTAGACAATCGGCGAAGCTATAAACATTTCCTTTGTTATATTTGAATAGTACAGGCACAGTAATTAAGGAGTGTTGTGGTTGTAAGATCAAAGTATTCTTTACGTGTACAATTTGATTTAACCTAAAAAACCATGTTCCATGTTAGAGAACAGCCGCACGTGCTTTAAGGCTATAAAAATGTATACCAGTCAAATTAAATCGGTCACTGAATTGGCGATCAGAACCTGGAAAAGCATGAAATAAGTTTACTTTGATATTTCGACCCAAACACTTTTTTGGAGTGACTTTGGTAATTATAGTAGCTTGTAAAATACTTAAATACGGTAATACATTAAGATCAAATGTTTAATAGAAATAAAAAATACATGTGTTTCTTGTTTTTCCTGTTTTAATTTTTCGGAGCGGACTAGAACATTTTTAGTCTAACTGATGTTATCGACAAGCAAATGAAAGCGAAAATCGAAAGAACATCTCTCTTCACGTGAAAATTAGGTTTGTAAGTTAACACACCCTGTTCCCACAAATAGAAACTGTCGATATCCGGTGGCCAACACCCGCAGTAAAGAAAGTACCGACTCCGCACTCCGGGCGCAATCACCCGGAGTCCGGCCAGAACACTCGGTCATCTATACTGGCTGGATATCAAATGCTGTTCCTGCACTTTGGCGGCAGTCCTACAATCAAGCAAAGACCTCGAGCTGCAGCTGGATTAGACCTTATAGTTATTCTCAAAACTGTACTCCACAGCCTTTGCTCTGTTTATATAAAATATTAAATACATCTTTATACTAACCTTTACCTTAGCAGGCTTCGGGGACATAAATGATTATTCGATAAATAAATGATTATTAAAATATCTAAACCAAATCTAATTAATTGACGCCCATCGTAACCGACTTACACAGTTTTCGGTAAGGTAAGGTTCATATTTATGAAAGTAAATTTACTTAATAATAATAATTGTAATAATTGCAAAAAAAAAATTAAAAAATTATATAATTTAATAAATCGACCTCCAACCGCGGCCGGGAAAAACTTTTAGAAGCAGGAATGAGAGTATGCCAGGAAAAATAAAAATTCTGTAAAAAGAGCGTTGATTACTTAGAGTCTCAATCAACTGAGTCAGCAACACATGAAGGGGTGAGTCACGTCGAAGAAGAAGATAAAGCATGGTAAGACCGTAACGTAGTAACGCCAATATTAACGTATGGGGCTCTAGGCCCGGCACTCGCCAGAGCCAACAATATTACAAAGCTAACAAGAATACAACAGAGACTGAGTAACCGAACAAGATAAGGTATCACTCTACACCGATTGCTACAAAATGACTTGAGGGGTGGGGGCAGGGATTTTCGATAAGAACTGGGGGATTGAATCGACTTTAGTCTTTCAGAGCCAGCGACAGTCTTCCAAACTGAGGTTCTTGCTATATTGGAGGCAGCAACACTCTCAATACAAGCAAGGCCTAAGGAATACCAATGTGAGGATCTACTCTGTTTGTCAGGCGACTATCAAAGCTCTAGAGAGCAGTTAGTAGCAGAATGCAGGGATGACCTAAATGATCTTGCTCGAGATAACGACATCAGAATAACCTGTATGCTAGGACACAATGACATGAGAAAGCGGACGAGCTAGCCAGAGAATAGCGAAACTGTTCTGGGCGATAGAATAGCGTGCAATGAAGATGGTACTACCCCATAACACAAACTTCAGTAGGTGAAAAGCACCAACGGAGCAGGAGACGCCAAAGCACTTACCCAGCTTTAAGAATAACCAGAATGCGTCACTCCGGTGCCTCCCAGCTAAAATCGCTGGGACGTTGATGCACTACTATTTGGGTTAGGTGTTAGTATGCACGATGGAATATATAGGACAGAATACGAGGAAATTGACTACCGACGTGCTGCCAGGTTGTTTGCTAGGATATTTACTAAGTGAGTTAGTGTTAAAGATTTTAGTTTGGGAAGACTATCTACGTTGGAGATTATTTTGTACAAATCATTATAATTTGCACAAAAGGTTCTAATAAGTTCTTGCAATTCAAAGGAGGTTCTACAGTGGCACATCACTAACGGTATAAAGGATGTAGCACTTATACATGGTACGTGGAAATTGAGCTGATTCAACAAGTCAGCACTTTCCACATCACCATGGATAAGATTATAAATAAGGGTTATTCTTAGCATCGTTCTACTATTGTCCAAGGACGGTAAGTTGATTAAAAGGAGCCTATTAGAATAGGAAGGTAACGATTGGTTTTCATCTCAATTAAAACCGCGTAGAACGAAAAGAAAAAAGTTCTTTGGAACCGATTCTATGCGTTTTCTATGGACGCCGTACTTCGAAGCATGGAAATGCAAAATTGCTGCCATCCATGCTTTTCTCAATGATTCGGGATGGTACTGAGGAAGGCAAAGTCAAGAAGAGAGGATCAAAACGGAGCCCAGCATTATTTGGAGGCTCAAGATGACTCTCACTACCTACCTACCTACAGCTCACTATCTAGCCTCGGTCCGTTGCCCGAGTCCTGATTTCAGAGAACTATTTATATGGCAGTGCAACGGCCGAGGCCAAGGGTAAAAACCTTTTCTCATAATCCAAAAGATAGTCCAGTTAAATTTTAGGAAATTATTAGAGAGCTTACAATGTAGCTTTGCTGTATAGATAAGGCGACAGAAGAAGACATAGACAGTAGCTAAAGAAGAGAACGCTTAAGAGCGCAGCAGGTGCAGCGGTACACGTATGCGCGCATAATTAGGCGCTTGCGGTCTGCTCCAAACATACTCCACTCGTTGAAAGAGGTACTGTTTTAACTGCCCGTAGCAGTACGGACCATGGCTATTCTGATTTCTTCAATGCGCTCAAGTTGCAACACTGTTTCCGACCTTCCTTATCGAGAGTTGAGAATGGCGGAAATCTCATAAGACAGAGTTCGCAATTCATCAAGGAAGACGGAGCGTCCGAAGACCCTGTAAAAATGATATTTTGCCGCCTTGAACTTATCCTCTATATGGCAAGCAACGCTTGTGATTCTGCATGCAAAATATTCTATGAAAATGAACGATGATTGCCTTTGTGACTGCATGATCCTTAGGTAACAATATCGGATGCCTCTTATAGTCCAAGTTTGAGTTCTGCAGCCTTCCAGAAACGCGAAGTAATCCATCGAAACCGAGCATTGGACTCAGTAAAATCAGACCGCTTGCCTGTGCACACGGCTTGCCCTGGCTCTTTGGCCAATTGAACCTGTTGGATGCTACTCAGAAGCAGTACAGTTCCCAGGTGTATCTTCTCAACCAAAAAAAGGTCTTTTAGAGGAATGCTTTGCTTTGGAATTGGCAATGAAACGATGAATGTATGCAAATACGCGCTGCAACATATCGAAAGTGTTGATGAACTTACAGCTCGAAACGTCAATGCAAACGGCTCCAACTAGAGTTGCGGAATGACGCTCTGGAAGATCCTAAACTGGCTGCAGCAGAGAGGGCCGATTCGATGAGCTTTGAAGAAGATAAAAAGGTCACTTAGCACAAAGGGAACGATCCAGTAATTCTCTTAGGGTACATCCTCTGCCGGACTTAAAATTGTCGGAACGTGATGGCAAGTCATGTCTTTCTTCATCTTCTGTATTTTCGCGATTCTGTTTGACACAAATATGTTGAACTCTCTCTGGGAGGCTGGCTAATCCATGCCACCACAATAGACGAGTTAAACCAGCAGTTCGCTACGATAAGCTCACTCAATAATAGTGCTGCCGAGGGTTCCAATCTTAAAATTGTCAAGGCTTTCAAGGGAGCTACTCTCGACTTGGCACAGAGCAAATGGACCCTTAATTCTCCATTAACCTCCGATCGCAAATATAAACACGCTCCATACGCTGATAGGCTAGCATCGCAGAATCCATGCAATTCAACGGAAGCCTGTGGTTGCATTGCAAATAGTGAAAATTTTATGTTCTTGATGATTACCAACTGAGAGGTCAGCTCCCCCCATGACGAAAGAATGGGCTCTGGCACTACGTCATCCCATTAGCACAACATAAGGATTCTAGAAAGGTTTTAGATTTTGTAATTATTGGTATAATTTGTCCAAGTGGATCATAGAATTTGCAATTGTTGACAATGCAATTCGCTTGGTGGGAGGATGAGTTGTCGGTATTTGAAAGAAATTAAATAGGAACTGATCAGACGCCGAATCCCAGGCCAAACCCAAGGCCTTGGCGTTTTCCGATCAATAGTGGAATTTTAGTAACTGTTCCTTGTCGCTGTATGACTCCCTTCAAGGGCTCCTGCATCATTTGAACACCATTTGCAGATTGAAAAGTGCCCTCGCGACAGTAGCTCCTTTACCTGGCAACTAATTTCTCTCACCTCTTTAACTGAACTACCACCAGAAATTAAATTATCCACATAGAAATATCTACGAACAATTTTGGCTCCAACCGGGAATGATTCCTCCTCATCATAAGAGAGCTGATGCATGGCTTCTATAGCCAAGAAGGCAGCTGGCTTAGTTCCATAAGTCACTGTGTTTAACTTAAAAACACTAAGCTCGTCCGTAGAGTTCTCTCGCCAAACGCTGCACTGCAAAAAGTCATCAGGATGCAATGGCAACTTTAAGAAATCGAAAGCGAAGCAGGATGTTGAAGATTTTTCTTTGAATCTTTGGCCCTGAAAGAAGTAAGTCATTCAGAGACCTACCAGAAGTCGATTTAGCTCGATTTATCAAACACGACACGCAGCTTGGTGCTCGTGCTTTCTTGTTAATGTTAGCAATGGTGAGGAAGAAAGAATTGTGGTACCGATGGAGCCCTTGTTACACGAGAAATGTGACCTAGCTCCATATATTCCGCGTCAAAACGCCTAGTACTGAGTCCTTAAAGCTAGGTTCCTATCCAATTTAGCTTCCAAGGTCTTGAAGCGACGACGAGCCAGGCAATAGGAATCACCTTAAGATTTGAATCCAGATGTGGACAAGAGACTGCCCATTTTCAAGCCTAACGCAACTTTCCTTAAAAAGCTGCTCGTATCGCAAGTCTTCAGGCAGCAATACTGGTTCTGACGAACTGAAGTCCTCGATTTCACAAAATCGCTTAACTACGGCAGCAAGTGTGTCATCATTAAAATGATTACTAGGATCCTTAGCAGCTAAGACAGATTTATGAGTTATGAAATGATCCAACCAAGTTTGGTGTTCTGAAGTGTTGGCAACGCGCTATCCAAATGAATTTGTCCCGTTGCAATTATTTCGAAAAAGAGGTCAGCACCAACTAAAAGATCTATTCGTTCTGATCGGTTCAATTAAAAATCAGTGAACGATATATCTTGCTGATAATTAGTGATACGATGAGGAACGACAGTTTGCATCTCAGGATTACGCTAAAATGTTTCCTGCCTTATCAGAATTCATGGAAGATTCACCAAATTCAAATTTAACTGGTTCGCTAGGCGAGAAGTTATAAAATTTGACTGAGACGCCGAGTCATATATTGCTCGGCAAGGCATAAATTCTCCAATCCTATTTCTCACATAGATAATAGCAGTTGGAAGAAACACGTAATCAACAGGCATAATATTTGAGGGTTTGATGAATGCGATCAGGTTGTGATAATGAATGTGAAAATGATACTAATGCTAATGAAATTAATGTTGATGGCTGAAAGTTTAAAAGTTGCCCGGATGATAGTGATGAGATTAAGATGGATGGTATGGATGGGTTTTGATTAATATGCAACAATGCGTGGTGTTTTATACGACAACATCTGCAGTGCGTTGACTCGCATTGTTGCAAACTATGCCCCTGGCGCAAACAATTGATGCACAGGTGCAACTTCTATGCTTCTCTAAATCGAAGATTCGGAATCCAATTTAAAAATCGAGAGCATTTTGACAATTAATGATCCCTCGCACCACAAAATAGACAAAGCGGAAGACCTGAGTTCGTAGCAAAACCAATAAATGTATTTGAGCTATATTTATGCAAGTTTTTTCCCACCAGCTGGCCTGGTGTTCGCGTTACCAAGGCTAGACCCAAATGTTCTATCATCCTACACCTCCTTTCCAAAAACGACTATATAGACTCTGTAGCGCTTGCTCGGTATAAGATACTTTTTATTAGCGCCATCTGTTGGTCGATCATATGTCGAAAGGCGGCTTTGCCAGTGTAGCAAGCGTAAGTCGGCTAGGGCACGAAAGATCGGGTGAGAGAGCAACAGAGGCATTTGTCAACGGTCTCCCCGTTTCCCCCACTTTCACATTGGGTTACTGCCACTTTTCCGGCGTCATCTTCCAGCATTCCATTTTTGGCTGCTAAGGCGTAGTGACTATTATATTTTGGCGACTGGCGACAGAATTTCGAAAAAGTATTCGCAAGTGTTCAAAGTGCTGAGAATACAATTTTGCTTATTGGCCACTGAGCCACGAATAGAAAGGTGAGCGTACAGATAGGGAAAAGCATAGGCAGCTTGAACTTATTTATGAATTTTAAAGGCTGCAGTTTGTACCGCTCGAAGGCCCGAGGAGAGGAGAGGGGCAAGCAAGGAAACGACGCCGGCGCAGCTTCTAGGATCTTTTAAGCGCCTGGATCTAAATTTTTAGAGAAGGACTTCCCCGTCGCCCCGCTCAGCAGAGCTGGGAAAAATATTCTTTTTTTTTTATATAATTTTACGTAGGACGACCTTTGTACCCCTTTGCGAACAGCTCTAGAGAGCACAACTAAGCCAGAGAAGTCGTTAGCAGTCGTACGAGCTTTTATGCCAGAGTCGGCGTAGGCGTGGATTTCGGCGAAGCATTGCAATCAGTTTAATGTAATTCGTTCGGGCGTTTTGAGCTCGCCGCCGCGATGCGATCCCGGCCAAAGTATGTTTATTGAGCCCATGCCCCATCGCGACGAATAATTGTAAAAAAAAGGGAAATTTTTAGAGCCACATTTTGTTCCAGTGTCATTGAAGAAAAGATATGGAAAATTAGTGTAAGAAAAAAAATAGGAATTTTAATTTAGGGTAATTCGCGGAAAAATAACAAGAAAGAAAAGATAATGAAGAATGAACTCATGTATATGTAAATGGCAGTGTGCGGCAAAAAGGAATATTATTTCGTTGCATTCCTGTAAGAGTTAGTGGAAAAATCTAATTAAATAGCGCGGGCCGAATGCGTCATTTTCTGATAGTTTTCTCCCTAATTTCCTCGTAGTCTCTTTTAGGCCGTCCCCTTTGGTTGTGAATTTCTTTTTTTGGCATGTGTCATTTCCTCCCAATTTTCAGCTAGCTGCCGAGGAAAGCGCTTTCATCGGTGAAGTTAAGAAAATGGTGAGTGTATCAGCAATAATTTAAATAATTTCAAGTACACAAAAAAAATAAATAAATTGAAAAGAAAGAGAATGTCCCAAATCAGGAGCCGTTAGTGTAAAAGAAAGAAACGAAAATGTAACCGAACCAACGGCGGAAAACGAAGAGGGAAGGGGAAAAGAAAAGAACGCTGATACATAAGGCGATTGCGCTTAAGGCTAGTTATGCTAAGAGCTACTATGCTTTTTCTTATCTAATTGTTGTTTTCATCATTGCAACATGTATATTAAATTGCAGTCAGCGTAAATAATATTTTCCTTCAACTTGCCCAACATTGTTTTGCCATTATTTTTTATTAATGCCCGAAATCGAGTCGAAGGGCGCGTATTTATTTATCATTTGTAGTCTAAGTTTTAATGTTTAATTGTCTATCTACGTTTTCTATTTTAAGTAATGAATTTATATTTTTCTAGTTTTAAATAAAATTATTATAATGTTTTAAAATGTCGAGTATTGGCCGCAGCTGGCATGCGTTGTGATGTAGGGCAACACTTGTCAAATGGGTCGCTCAAGCTATATAGCTTTGAGGATGGGAGCGACCATAGGAAGGGTGGGCAAACTAGAGCCTCCAGATCACCAGGAGTGCTAAAAAAGGGCAAGTAAGCCGAAGGGAGTTCAATTTTTCCTCAACTTTTATTTATGTGTTGTCTGTTTCTCTGTCCCGGTTTAAGCTTGTTGTAGCACGCATTCATTTCTGTTTAAAATTATGCAAAGGCAACCCGAGATCCGAGCAAGATTATCACTCCCGTAGCCGACGAGCCGAAGCCGGAAAAATATCTTGCGTGCGCTCCGATCTCGAGCTAATAACTTGCCTGTAACATTCATTTTGAGTGTAGCGATTCGTTACATTTATATATTCGTTACATTTATATATTATACTAGCTGACCCGGCAAACTTCGTACTGCCTCATCCTGAAATACTGGCTATTTATAAGGTTTAAATTTGATATTCACAGACACACACTGTTAAAATACAGTCTGTTAATTAATTTAAAGCTTTCTCATAAACTATATTTTTTGTTTTGTTTTGTGGTGCGTAAATAAACAAAGAAGACGGTTTTCCGACGCGCGAACACGCGACGTATAATTGTCCATGCGCGAAACAGGGAAACTCCAAGTTGATTCCACAAACTTCTAACGACTGTCCTTGCGATTTATTTATGGTCATCGCAAAGGCCAGACGCACTGGAAATTGTAACCGTTTAAAATCGAATGGTAAGTCCGTTGGAATCATCGGTATCCGCGGGATCAAGACATCCTCTCCTTTGTATTTTCCTTTTATGATTGTCGCCTCAATGACGTTATTCATCAGTCTTTTCACAGCCAGTCTTGTTCCATTGCATAGTCGAGGTTGATTAATGTTACGCAGCATGATGACAACTGATCCCATTACATTTAGATTAGTCAATTTTAACACATTCATAATAATAATAATAATATGACACATATTCATCCTTTTTTTTCAATTATTGAGTTTATTACATTTATTTAGTTAGTGCTTCTCTGTAAACAATATTTGATGTTGTTTTATTTTGTGGCAGCAAAATAAATTGATTTTCAGGGGCTCCGACTCGCGATAGACCAACATACAGTTGACCATTAGTAAAACATTTATTTCGCAGATCGATCCCTACTAATTCGAAGGTTTGGCCTTGGGACTTGTTAATTGTTAATGCGAAAGATGTTTTTACCGGAAATTGAAGCCGTTTAAATGGGATTGGCAGATCAGTTGGGATCATCGGTATCCTCGGTATATGAGCTAGTTGACCACTTGCTGGGCCAGTGATAATAATTGCTACAATTAAATTGTCCTTTAACTCCTTAATAAGCAGCCTCCTCCCATTACACATGCTTGGAGGGTTTAAATTTCTTAAAAGCATGATTGGGATTCCGATTTTTAACGTCAATTCATGGGGTGGCAGTCCAGAAGGGTTCAACGAATTTAAAAATTCCTGTGGATAATGGACTGCATCTTCAATATTCGTTACAGTGTCGATCGATTTGTATGTTTTTGTTTGGCCGGGGACTTTTTAAACAATCAGATTATTTATTTCATTGACAGTATCATTCTTAGGTGATACTATAGCCCGAGAACACAGCCAATCGACGTCTCTTTCGTGCAAATTCTCGATATCAGGGTATACAGAATCTATTAAATTTTCCAAATTATGGAGTATTTGGCCTAGAGACTCATCCAGAAGAATGTCACAATGACCGCTTAAATTTGGAGTTGGAAAAATTCCTTCCCCAAGTTTTAGCAGTTGCTGTGGGAAATCGCTATCAGTGATTCCATGAAGATGAGCTCTCATATTTGTCCTTAATCCCAATGTCCCACATAATCAATGATGCCTCTTGTAGTAATTTACCAATAGGTCCATTTTTGCGTATTGAACATGTAGATTGTTGTTCAAGATTGACGAATAGTGGAAGTTTAAAAGTAGAATGAGCAGTTTTGCCATCCTTCAAACGAGTTGCAGCATTCATCACAGCATCCCGCAAATGGATATATTCCTCGGACCGAAATTTCGTCTGATTCAATCTAAGAGGCAGACCTGATGCATCCGGCCAATAACGACATTCGATTCGAGCTGTAATCAATAGTTGGATTATATCTGATCTTCAGCAAGCTGTAAACGCGCTTCAGCTACCCTTGCCCTGTCGCGTTATTTTGAGAGTGAATCAAATCGATCTTAATCGTTTTCTCTCAAGCCTATCTGCTCGTCTTTCTGCTGATTCTTCCTTGTGCATCTGCATTACTCTCAGCCGCTCAGTCTCTCGGATGGAGGCCCGTTCTTCGTCAGTTATATTCGTAATCTTACGTCTTTTTGCTTCTGTATTACGATGATATCTGCTCGCGTGCCTCTGTTAATAACGGGGAGAGTCTGTTGAAAATCTCCAGCAAATACAAAAGTAATCCCGCCCATGACTGCAGAGGAGTTCCTTAGATCCTGTAAGGTTCTGTTCACGGCCTCTATATGTGCTCTATGGCTCATCGTGCATTCGTCCCACATAATCAATGAGGCGTCTTGTAGTAATTTACCAATAGGTCCATTTTTGCGGATGGAACATGTAGATTGTTGTTCAAGATTGACGGATAGTGGAAGTTTAAAAGTAGAATGAGCAGTTTTGCCATCCTTCAAAAGAGTTGCAGCATTCATCACAGCATCCCGCAAATGGATATATTCCTCGGACCGAAGTTTCGTCTGATTCAATCTAAGAGGCGTGACAGTATATGCAGACCTGATGCATCCGGCCAATAACGAAATTCGATTCGAGCTGTAATCAATAGTTGGATTATATCTGATCTTCTGCAAGCTGTAAACGCGCTTCAGCTACCCTTGCCCTGTCGCGTTCATTATTTTGAGAGTGAATCAAATTGCTGCAGAACGCGACTGTCTAACTCTTAATCGTTTTCTCTCAAGCCTATCTGCTCGTCTTTCTGCTGATTCTTCTTTGTGCATCTGCATTGCTCTCAGCCGCTCAGTCTCTCGGATGGAGGCCCGTTCTTCGTCAGTTATATTCGTAATCTTACGTCTTTTTGCTTCTGTATTACGATTACGACGACCCGCACTCTACTTCTTGGGTGGCAGGACTTCGTTTCTTACTGAACCTGAACAAAAAAATAAAATTTTTATCTCCAATTCCTTATTTCAATATGTTTTGAATGTTTGACAGGAAATGCTTTGGCTGCCTGTAGAGGGCGGTAGATGACTCTCCATTTTATTTAGAAAACGTTTGTATGGGAAATAGAAAAATACTGTTTTGAGGATTTTCCCGGCAATTAATCGAATTTTTCTCACCTTTTAAACCTTCCCTAGACCTCCACGAATAATTCAAGACCAAGATAAGATAAATCCGTTCAGCCATTCTCGAGTTTTAGCGAGACTAACGAACAGCAATTCATTTTTATATATATAGAAGATGTTTATCTTTTTATAATTTTAATAAAATTGGCGCCCAACGTTAAGGCCACATACATATATGATTATCATTTATGATTATCATTTCATAATTTTAATAAAATTGGCCAACGCGAAGGCCACATATATGTTCAATGTGACTCACACAGACACACACACAAATAATTGTTAAACTTTTCGTCCAGCCAAGGGGTGGGCTAAGACTAGGTTGTGTTTACAGGTAGTCACCAAGCCACGGTTGCTCCAGATGGTAGGAAGGCATGTCAATTTCCACTCACAGTTGCTCGGAAGCATAGGAACACGGAAGAAGATGACTCAGGTTTGAAGCATATAGCCGGCCGCAGACGACAACAGAGGAATAGGGAGTAGACAAGTAGTAGACAGACAGGGAGACAGACAGTAGTAGAGTATACTCTACACCGTGTAGCCCGAGTCGGTGCATATCACACGCATAGGACTAGCAGGTGCATTTGCTTTCAGAAGCGGGCACTTGACCACGGATGATAGGCATAGGCAAAGGGACACAACAAATTTCATAGGGGCTTATTAATTTTGTTGTTATTTGCATAGGACTTACTGAGCGTTTATCTTTCAGAAGGGAAACTCAGGCCACGGATGATAGCAGAAGGCATAGACCCAACATTGACAAAAGAGTAGAAGCGTGGGCCGATCGGATATTAGACAGCGAAGCTTTCGTCTGACCACGGCAATATGCTCTGCAGTGTTGTTGTTATTGCCAAATAGCGATAAACAACGCTCGTCAATTTTTTTTTCTCGATTCTCTTTTGTGCTGACCGAAACCTTTTGTTTGTATATAAGTGCATCTTAATTGCAAGCATTGCTATGCTTGCTGGCCAGACTTTTTGTATTGATTTGTGATTGTCGATTTTTGATAATTGGTTTGATTTTCGTTGCGAAACAAAATTTTGATTGCTTGTGCTTACATTTTTCTATATTTCAGGTATTATTATTGTATCCTTAAATATTATTATTATTACGATTTCTATTAATTACATTTACAGAAGGGATTTGAAGTGAGGCTTCGATCTTTATAGATTCCATAGCGATCTTGAGGTTCGGAACTTGGATAAATTCTTCATTATTTATTTTAAAATTTTTTTTTGTATTACATTTTAGATTAATTTTTAGCTTGTTTTTAATTATTATATAGGGATATAGGATCTTAGAAATTTCTATTAGCCGTATTTTGAATCCGGTTCGTTTTGACTAGTAGTCGTCCTGAATTTATTACTCTGTTTTGTTTTTATTTAAAAGTTAGCCATGGATCCAGAGGCTTCGGGATCCACGAAATGCATGCTTTGCGGAAAGGCTTTGTCACCAGATCAAGTAAGCCGAGGGAGTTGTGGGCATATATTCCACCAGGAATGCGCAGACGCGTTGGTCAAGAAGCAGGGCAGTTGTCCTGGTTGCGAGGCCAAGGGAAATTCCGCCAAGGCGAAGACCCCAGCTCCGAAAAAGCAAGCGATGAGCAGCGTTGATGCTGAAGCGATCAGCGACATTGTAGCGCAACAACTAAGGGCAGTGCAGCATAATTTGCTTACCAAGCTTACGGAACAGATGGGCCAAATAATTCAGGCAAATTTCGCGGCGCAGATGCAGGAGCCGCCAAGGTCAAACGAATCTGTCCATAACATCGGAACTCAATCAGTAGCAGAGGATATTGAAATCCCAGACAGGCCCACGTCAGCTTTTTCTAGCTCCGATTTAGGTAGTCGTCCGGATAAGGTTGGACAAATTATTAGCAGTTGGAAGCTGCGATTCAACGGGTCTCCAGACGGATTGAGCGTAGATAAAATTTTGTATCGAGTGGAGGAGCAAACTCGACAAACCCTCAACTCGCGTTTTAATTTCATTTGCGGAAATGCCAGCGTACTGTTCGAGGCAGAAGCGCGAGAGTTTTATTGGTGGTTTCATAAAGAATCCGATAGTTCCAGGTGGGATTTGCTTACCGAGGCTTTACGAAAGCAGTTCCGAGATACTGGTACGGATGTGGATCTGAGAGAGACAATTCGTGACAGAAAGCAGAGAGAGAGGGAAAGTTTCGACTCTTTTTACGATACTGTGGTACAGATCACAGACTGCCTAACAGTTCCCATGCCAGAGAAAGATCTGGTAGAAACTCTTCGCCGGAACTTGCGGCCGGAAATAAGGCACGAGCTGTTGAACGTGAGCATAGACTCAGTCCAAAAGCTTCGAGATATCTCCCGGCATAGGGAAGGCTTCCTCGAAGATGTGAAGCGTACGTATGGGTATCAGAAACCTGTTCCTTTTCGGAAGCAAGAATCTGAACTTGTGCAGGAGTATCTGTCGGATGATGCAGTTGAATTCTCGGACGTTGAGCAGGTAGCAGAGGTAGATGCTCTAGCATTGGTATGCTGGAATTGTAGAAAGGAAGGGCACCGGTATCACGATTGTGAGGAAAGACGGAAAATATTCTGTTACGGTAGATTGATTTATATATTATTCCTTCTCTGAGTCAGGACCTGTATTTGGGTATTGACTTTTGGACCAATTTATATATTTATTGATTTATATATTATTCCTTCTCTGAGTCAGGACCTGTATTTGGGTATTGACTTTTGGACCAATTTCGAACTTTTGCCCCCCGAAATGAGTATAAATGAATTAAGTAGTGATGCCCCATATTTTGTCTGACATCCAGCAGTCTAAATTGCAGTCAGTCATTAGGCAGTTTCCATCTTTTGCCATCAGCGTAAATAATATTTTCCTTCAACTTGTTGTAGCACGCATTCATTTCTGTTTAAAATTATGCAAAGGCAACCCGAGATCCGAGCAAGACCATCACTGCCGTAGCCGACGAGCCGAAGCCGGAAAAATATCTTGCGTGCGCTCCGATCTCGAGCTAATAACTTGCCTGTAACATTCATTTTGGGTGTAGCGACTCATTACATTTATAAATAATATGTTTATCTTTTTATAATTTTAATAAAATTGGCGCCCAACGTTAAGGCCACATACATATATGATTATCATTTATGATTATCAGTTCATAATTTTAATATAATAATAAAAATAATAGCCCGAGTCGGTGCATATCACACGTATAGGACTAGCAGGTGCATTTGCTTTCAGAAGCGGGCACTTGACCACGGATGATAGGCATAGGCAAAGGGACACAACAAATTTCATAGGGGCTTATTAATTTTGTTGTTATTTGCATAGGACTTACTGAGCGTTTATTGTTCAGAAGAGAAACTCAGGCCACGGATGATAGTAGAAGGCATAGACCCAACATTGACGGAAGAGTAGAAGCGTAGGCCGATCGGATAGCAGACAGCGAAGCTTTCGTCTGACCACGGCAACACGCTCTGCAGGGTTGTTGTTCTGCCAAATAGCGATAAACAACGCTCGTCATAATTTTTTTCTCGATTCTCTTTTGTGCTGACCGAAACCTTTTGTTTGTATATAAGTGCATTTTAATTGCAAGCATTGCTATGCTTGCTGGCCAGACTTTTTGTATTGATTTGTGTTTGTCGATTTTGATAATTGGTTTGGTTTTCGTTGCAAAGCAAAATTTTGATTGCTTGTGTTTATATTTTTCTATATTTCAGGTGTTATTATTGTATCCTTAAATATTATTAATATTACGCCTTCTATTAATTACATTTAATAAAGGGATTTGATTTAGGCTTCGATCTATATAGATTCCATAGCGATCTTGTGAGTTAGAAACTTGGGTAAATTCTTCATTATTTATGTTCAATTTTTTTTTGTATTAATTTTAGATTAATTTCTAGCTTGTTTTTAATTATTATATAGGGATAGAGGTATTTTAGGAATTTCTATTAGGCATATTTTTTGCGGAAAGGCTTTGTCACCAGATCAAGTAAGCCGTGGGAGTTGTGGGCATATATTCCACAAGGAATGCGCAGACGCATTGGTCAAGAAGCAGGGCAGTTGTCCTGGTTGCGAGGCAAAGGAAATTCCGCCAGCTCCGAAAAAGCAAGCGATGAGCAGCATTGATGCTGAAGCGATCATCGACATTGTAGCGCAACAACTAAAGGCAGTGCAGCATAATTTGCTAACCAAGCTTACGGAACAGATGGGCCAAATAATTCAGGCAAATTTCGCGGCGCAGATGCAGGAGCCGCCGAGGTCAAACGAATCTGTCCATAACTTCGGAACTCAATCAGTAGCAGGGGATATTGAAATCCCAGACAGGCCCACGTCAGCTTTTTCTAGCTCCGATTTAGGTAGTCGTCCGGATAAGGTTGGACAAATTATTAGCAATTGGAAGGTGCGATTCAACGGGTCTCCAGACGGATTGACGGATTGATAAATTTTTGTATCAAGTGAAGGGGCTAACTCGACAAACCCTCAACTCGCGTTTTGATTTAATTTGCGGAAATGCCAGCGTACTTCGAGGGACAAGCTCAGAGAGTTTTATTGGCGGTTTCATAAAGAATCCGATCGTTCCAGGTGGGATTTGCTTACCGAAGCTTGCAAAGCAGTTCCGAGATACGCGTACGGATGTGAGTATGAGAGAGGCAATTCGTGACAGAAAGCGAGAGAGAGGGAAAGTTTTGACTCTTTTTACGATGCTGTGGTACAGATCACAGACTGTCTAACAGTTCCCATGCCAAGAGAAAGTTGATAGAAACTCTTGTTGAATGTGAGCATATACTCACTCCAAAAGCTT